>NC_045992.1:17645891-17834587 GCF_010909765.2 Amblyraja radiata | reverse complement strand
GTGACTCCATAGCCTCACAGACCACTTATGGTCGAACCCTCGTCAGTAGCTACGAGGGCTGGCACGTGACATCATGGGCAAGGGGGAGTGTCCTGCTACTTAAGCTTATCTGACCTTGAGACCACGAGAGTCAACAGGTAGCTGAGCCTGAGAGAACAACCTCGGTGTTAGCAACCTACTGTTTGAACCTAGCCTGACGTCTAGCCTTATTCACCACGTTTGGTGCCGCTACACCCACTTCCATAGGCCATCGTCCCGTGTCTTAGCACATTGACATTGATAGAATATTTCCAATCAAAACAGAGGTTCAAGTTCTGGGAGTTACCTGGCCAACGATATAGGTCGTGGAGTTTAGCTTAGTTTAGTTTAGAGATATAGCGTGGAAACAGGCCCTTCGGCCCACCAACCAGCGATCCCCATACAATAACACTATCCTACACACACTAGGACATTTACCATTTACCATTTTACGGAAGCCAATTAATCTTCAAACCTGTACATCTTTGGAATGTGGGAGTAAACCCACAATGTCACAGGGAGAACGTACAAACTCCATACAGACAGCACCCGTAGTCAGTATAGAACCCGGGTCTCTGGCGCTGTGAGGCAGCAACTGTACCACTGCGCCACCGTGCCACCCCCGGAGGTAATGGGCAATGGTACAGGGTCAGGGGTTAAAGGGCAACGGTAAAGGGTCAGGGGTTAAAGTGCAATGGTATAGGGCCAGGGGTTACCTGGGCAACGGTACAGCTTCTTGGCTTGGCTGATGTCCCCTTCACTCAGCTTCACTCTCTGCCCAATGGTTGGTCTCAAGCCTTGGTCATCTCTCCGTGGGAGGATGGTGTCCAAGAAAACGCCCCTGTGGAATGAACGCAGGGCACCAGCTGTGAACACGGCAATGTCAGCACCAGGAGACACACAGTGGCTGTGGAAGGCTGTAGATCAATGAAGTGTGTAAGTGTTAATGAAGGAAGTGGCTGGAGAACTGAGTGAGATGTCCTGGTGTGTAGGATGGTGCTAGTGTACGGGGATCGATGGTCAGCGTGGACTCGGTCCGTTTCCGTGTTGTATCTCTAAACGAAACTAAAAAAACTACGGGACCTGCAGGTCTGCCTGGAATAACCAGCGTGTATGTGTAATTGGAGATACTATCTGAGCCGCTAAGTTACTACAGCATTTTGTGTCTATCTTCGTGTAAACCAGCATAAACCAGCAATCCCCAATGGCTTTATGTCCAGCACCTTAACCACTCTGCCACGACTACCAATGTCTTTGGTGTGAATGGCCCGACCCTGACTAGCTCACTGCCAGGCACATTCTGGTTCACACACCAATTAACAGTTTAGCCACCCTGCTGTAGGAAAGATGTTGGCAAGCTGCAGAGGGTACAAAGATTTACGAGGATGTTGCCAGGACTCGAAGGTCTGAGCGACAGGGAGAGGTTGAGCTGGCTGCTTCTCTATTCCTTGGAGTGCAGGAAGATGAGGGGTAATCTTATAGAGGTGTATAAAATCATGAGAGGAATAGATCAGGTAGATGCACCTTCTTGCCCAGAGTAGAGGGAATCAAGGACCAGCGGACATTGGTTTAAGGTGAGGTGTGAAAGATTTAGGAACCTGAGGGTGGTGGGTGTATGGAACGAACTGGCTGATGAGGTCGTTGAAGCACAATGTTTAAGGAACATTCAGACAGGTACATGGATAGGACAGGTTTAGAGGGATATGGGCCAAACGCAGGTATTGGGGTTGGTGTAGATGGGGCATGTTGGTCGGTGTGGGCAAGTTGTACATTCACTCCTTACACACTAGGGGCAATTTACAGAGGGCAAATTAACCTACAAGCCCATACGTCTTTGTAACGTGGAAGGAATCTGGAAGAAACCCACACGGTGACAGGGAGAACGTGCAAACTCCACACAGACAGTACCTGAGGTCGGGATCGAACCGAAGTCTCTGGTGCAGTGAGACAGCTGCGCCACCGTGTCGCTTATAAACATTGAAAGGGATTGAACAGGAAGGTGGGAGAAACTCTATCCTCTGATGGGGGGGGGAGCCCAAATTAGAAAATCATCTTGGACTTTGGAGAGGAGCAGCTTCACAGATGGCACTGGGCCGCGATGTTTTGTAGTGTGTGTGTGTGGGGGAGGTAGAGAGAGAGAGAGAGAGCTCTTGGCCCATCTAGTCCACGCTGACCAGCGGTCACCCTGTACATTAGCAACATTTGGACAGGTAAACGGATAGGAAAACGTTCAGAGGGATATGGGCCCAACGTGGGGAGCTTGGACTAGTGCAGATGGGGCATATTGGTCGGCATGGGCAAGTTGGGCGAAGGGCCTGTTTCCGTGCTGTATCTCTAAACTAACCTCCATAACTTATGGACAACCTGTACATTCAATCGAGTGTTTGGGGGACCAAATCTATGCTGTCTAGTATTTTATCATTCCACCTTGGATAAAGGTTTTGACTGTGGGAGGTTTCTGAGGGATAAGAATTTGGAAAGACCTACCACAGATATAAGACTCACTGGTCTATAGTTTCCAGACCTAGCCTCGCAGCCCTTCTCAAATAGAGGCACAACATTAGCCACCCTCCAGTCTTGTGGCAGTCTCCAGTCTGAGAAGCAACCTTCCACCATCACCCTCTGCTTCCTTCCATGGAGCCAATTTGCTATCCATTCAGCTATCTCTCCTTGAATCCCATGTGATCTAACCTTCCAGAGCAGCCTACCATGTGGAACCTTGTTGAATGCCTTGCTGATGCCCATATAGATAAAGTCTATGGCTTTGCCCACGTCAATCTTTTTGGTGACCTCCGCAAAAACACTTAATCAGATCCGTAAGACACGATCTCCCATGTACGAAATTATGCTGACTGTCCCTAATCAGCCCGTGTCTATCCAAAGAATATAGTTCCCTGTATTTTCCCTCAGTAGTTACGATCTGGGGAGTATGTTTTCCTTGCAACGCTCTACACCCAACAAATTACAAGCAGCGTTGCTATGGAACTGAACCATCGCAGTTTAGTCCAAAGATACAACATGGAAACAGGCCCTTCAGCCCATCAAGTCCACGCCAACCTGAGATCCCCGCACATTAACACCATCGTACACACTAGGGTCAATTTACAATTCAATTAAGCCAATTAACCTACAAATCTGTCCGTCTTTGGAGTGTGGGAGGAAACCGGAGCACCCGGAGAAAACCCATGCAAGCCACGGGGAGAATATACAGACTCCACACAGACAGTCAGGAAAGAACATGGGTCTCTGGTGCTGTGAGGCAGCAACTCTGCCGCTGCGCCACCATGCCTCTCCTTTAGGGAGGGGTACAGGACATCCAGACGGTCCACTGAACTACGCCTTAAAACTAAGCCAGGGGTGAGGGCTACTTCAGTGGGGGTGTGTGGAGCTCCACAACTATGGGTGGGACTGGTGGGATTGGGTCTGGGCCATTGGGACAGAGTGGACCAGGAGGGGGGGATGAGACCTCCAGAGACGTCTGGGGCCTTGTTACAGTTGAGAGAAGGTGTGAAAGACGAGTTCCCGGCAACCTTGGCGCCCAACCTGGAGAAGGTGTTCCTGGCGTAGTGCATGATGCTGTCAAAGTCATAGATGTCTCCCAGGGAGTTCACTTCTGCCGGCTCCATCTTCAGGAAGTTATATTCCTGCCCTACGACACAACAACACACGGCGTTACTGTAGCTCAGAGAGGGGCGGCTCGGTGGCGCAGCGGTAGAGTTGCTGCCTCACAGCGCCAGAGACCTGGGTTCCATCCTGACTGTGGGTGCTGTCTGTACGGAGTTTGTACGCTTTCCCCATGACCTGCGTGGGTTTTCACCGGGTGCTCTGGTTTCCTCCCACTCTTCAAAGACGTATGGTTTGTAGGATAATTGGCTCAGTAAAATTGTAAATTGTCCCAAGTGTAGATGGTGTTAATGTGCGGGGATTGCTGGTTGGTGCAGACATGGTGGGCCAAAGGGCCTGTTTCCACGCTGCTTCTCTAAACTAAAGTAAAGCTGTCACTGGGAACTGCACGCGCACGCACGCTTAGTAACGTTCGTGTTCACAAATGATGAGAGCAGAATTAGGCCATTCGGCCCATCAAATCTACCCCGCCATTCAATCATGGTTGATCTACCTTTCCCTCTCAACCCCATTCTCCTGCCTTCCCCCCCATAACCCCTCACACCCGCACTAATCAAGTATCTATCTCTGCCTTAAATATATCCATTGGCCTCCACAGCCTCCTGTGGCAATGAATGCCACTGATTCACTCCCTGACTGAAGAAATTCCTCCTTTAATTCTGAGGCTACGACCTCTGGTCCTAGGCTCTCCCACTAGTGGAAACATCCTCCCCACATCCACTCAACCCAGGCCTTTTACTCTTCAGTAAGTTTCAATGAGGTCCCCCCTCATTCTGCTAAACATAATAATGGGGAAATATTATTCAGTGAAGCTGTTTGCTCACTTTCTGGGGTCTTGTAAAATCACCTGAGACATTGTCCCACCAAGCTGGCTCATAGTTTGGGTGCAGGGGTGCCTAGTGGGGGTGGTGGAATGGGGGTGGAGAGAGGGGGTGGGCAGTGGGACACACGGAGGGGGGTACAGGGGTACAGGGTACCTAGCTGCAGGTTGTCCAGGTGGATGCTGATGTGTGTGGGGGGCGTGGGGATCGGGGAGCTGGGGGATGGGGAGTGGGAGTAAAGGGGTACATGGTACGGGCGTACGGGGGTACAGGGTGCCTGGTTGCATGTTATCCCGGATGATACTGACATGGGAGTGGGAGTGGGACAAAGAGGGGGGCAGTGGGTTACACGGTACACAGTGCACGGTACAGGGGGTTACCTGGCTGGATGTTGCCCCGGATGATGTTGACGTGACCGTCCCGGTCGGGCCGGGTGTGTTCATGCCAGAAGCCGATCACGTGACCCAGCTCGTGCACCACGATGCCAAACTTGTCGCAGTTTTTGCCGATGGAGATGGCCTGTGGCCCCCCCCCGCGCCGGCCCACGTAGGAACAGCATCTGGGTACAGAGGTGGAGGGGGTCAACCAGGGGGCAGGGCAGGTACCCGTCCCACAGCACACTCTGTCACCCCACACATCCCACCCCACCCACACCGTCACCACGCACCTCCTCTACCCGAGTCCCACTGCAGAGACCAGGCCAGTGAACTGGCAGGACCTAGAAACTAAAGTCGTGGCCCGGCTGGGGCGCTGGTCGGGTCTCCTCAGGGTGCTTTCCTACCAGGGCAGGGTGTTGGCCATTAACCAACTGGTGGCCTCCATCCATGCTCTGCTTGACCACCTTGGCCACCTTTGCTAGGATCATCCAGAGGAAGTTGTGACCTTCTTCTGGGGCAACGGAAAGCGCTGGGTAATGCAGCGGTCCTGAGTCTCCCGATCGAGGAGGGCGGTCAGTTGCTGGTGTGCATTTGCACCCAGCTGGTGTATCTCCGCCTCCGCCCCTGTACTCCAGGCATCCTCCCAGATGGCACGGGCTGGTGACGCACCTTTTCAAACGGGACCGCTACCTTCAAGGAGGTACGCGGATAATGGTGGTGGGCGTCAGTCATGCAGAGGATGCCCAGCCTACCAGGACCTTCTGAGAGTCTGGAAGCTGGTTGCTGTCGACTGGGCCCCCCCTCCGCCGGCGGAGGGTGACGGGCCAGGCGTGAGAGCAGCCGGTCCTTGTCCCACCCAACCGGTTGTCGGGGGGGCTCGAACGTGAGGAGTACCTGTAGTTGAGCAAACCCCCGCTCAGCCGGAAGTACTCATCGGACCCAGGCGCCGTAATCCACCCCGGTAGCCGGTCCCACACAACCAGTGCCGTCAAACCCTCTCCATCTCATACGCAGGGAGGCATGTCCTGTACGGGCTCCTCCTCCAAACCCTGCACTTCCTCGCCCTGGCCCACTGTCCGGACCCCAAGTGGCGGTCGGTGTAGCCTTCCGGCCGCGAGGGGGGCCCCCGGTGGGGATTCTCCCCCTCTACATTGGGGACCTGGGGTGGAGGGTATTGCACCGAGGTGTTCCCTGCAACCTGCTTCTCTCGCGGTTCACAGACTCGCCAGCCGCCTGCCACTGTTGCGGGCTGGAAGAGTCTGTGTACCACGTGTACATGGAGTGCGTGAGGCTGCAGCCACTGTTTGAATACCTAAAGGGGCTGCTCCTTGCCTTCTGGCTGCACTTCTCACCCACCATCCTCATCTTTGGGCACCCTGTGCATTGGGGAACGGGTAGGGCTGAAGATGTCCTGGTTGGGTTGCTCCTGGGCCTGGCCAAGCTGGCCATCCGCGGGTCATGGCGCCAGGCGGAAGAGGGCTCTACCCGAGCCGGCTGCCTGCCCCTTTTCCGGGGTTACGTCCGTGCCCGGGTGGTGTTAGAGAGGGAACACGCGCAGTCCACGGGCACCCTGGGGGATTTCCGGGACCACTGGGCACCGCGGAGGGGGGGGGGGGGGGGGAGGGTGGAATGTATCCTTTATAAAGATGGGGAAATAGTTATCTCAGGTCAGTATATTTGTTTTACTTGTATTATGGAGTTGGGTGTGTTTGTATTCTACATATTATTGTAAATAATTGATCTTTGAAAAACATTTATCTTTGAAAAAACAGTATCCTTCCATCAGACAGCAATCCCCCACTACCCCGCCAATCCCCCGCACCCAAGCCCACCTGCCCCACCCCAGCCCACCTGCCCCACCCCATCCCACCTGCCCCCATCCCAGCCCACCTGCCCCACCCCATCCCACCTGCCCCCATCCCAGCCCACCTGCCCCACCCCAGCCCACCTTCCCCACCTCAGCCCACCTGCCCCACAACAGCCCCCTGCCGGTACCCACCCATGCCCCACCAGTATCCCTCCATCACCCACCCACCTCTGCCCACCGTGGCCCCCCCACCCCCCACACCAGCATTCCTTGACCCCGGCACTGTAATCTGTGACCCCTCCCTGACCCCAGCATCCTGACCTGTGACCCCTCCATGACCCCAGGTCCCTTATCTGTGACCCCACCCTGACCCCGGCACTGTGATATGTGACCCCTCCATGACCCCAGGTCCCTTATCTGTGACCCTCACCCTGACCCTGGCACTGTGATCTGTGACCCCTCCGTGACCTGTGGTTCACTGTGGGTGGTGCCGTGTGGGAGATACAACAGTGGGCCCAGCGTGGTGCCACGCTCAATGTAAGTACCTGGGTGACCAGTGCCCCCGGGCAGGATGGGCAAGGTTCACTCCCAATGACGTTATTGGCAAGTGGGGCAGAAAGTGAGGGGGTCGCACTGCTCATGTTCAAGTGATGATCTCCTTTCTATAGGTACATCCTTTTATTCTGAGGCTGTGCCCTCTGGTCCTAGACTCTCCCACTAGTGGAAACATCTTCTCCACATCCATATAACCATACAACCATATGACCATATAACAATTACAGCACGGAAACAGGCCATCTCGGCCCTTCTAGTCCGTGCCGAACACGTATTCTCCCCTTTCGGTACTTTCTTGATTGGTTCGGGTGTGAGGCCTTATGGGGAGAAGGCAGATGAATGGGGTTGAGAGGGAAAGACAGATCAGCCAGGATTGAATGGCGGAGTAGACGATGGGCCAAACAGCCTAATTCTGCTCTTACAACATATGAAATATGAGTATAGTCATAGAGTCACACAGTGTGGAAACAGGCCCTTCGGCCCAACCTGCCCAGACCGGCCAACATGTCCTAGCGACACTAGTCCCACCTGTCCACGTTTGGCCCATATCCCTCCAAAATAGAGTCATGGAGTCAGACAGAGTACCGGGGTGATCCCACGGTGTTCCCCTCTTGTGTTCCCACTCTCACTCGCCCGTCACTCACCCACACGGTCGGTAGGTAAAGACAATGAAGCTGTCCTCGGCCAATCGCTCCACAAAGGTGATGCAGGTGTACCTCTCCCAGTGCCTCATGGCTTGTTTAAATATGGCTCGCTGCGTTCCTGCATCATCCCAAACATAGAGCTGGCTTAGTCGGGTCACTCACAACACACAGAACGTACAACAAGAATCATTTGCACAATCCTCCCCATGTTAGAGTCTTAGTTTTGTTTAGAGATACAGCATGGAAACAGGCCCTTCAGCCCACCTAGTCCGCACTGACCAACGATCACCTTGTACACTAGTTCTGCCTACTCACGAGGGACAGTTCGTAGAAGTCAATTAACCTACACACCTGGGATAGACATAAAGTGCTTGAGTAACTCAGCAGTTCAAGCAGCATCTGGGGAGAAAAAGGATGGGTGATGTTTGAGGTCAGGACCCTGCATCAAACCCGAAACATCCTTTTTCTCCAGAGATGCTGCCTGACCCGCTGAGTAACTCCAGCACTTTGTGTCTATCTTTGTTATAAACCAGCACCAGCCCACAAACGTGTATGTCTTTGGAATGTGGAGGGAAACCGAAGCACCCGGAGAAAACCCACGCAGGCCACAGGGAGAATGTGGAAACTCCATACACACCTTCTACATTCACATCCAAGTGGTTAACTCACTGTGTGAGAGGTACAGCACTGAAACAGGCCCTACAGTGGGCCCATGCCAATATGCTTGCCCATCCACACTGATACCATTTGCCCACACTGGGTCCGTATCCTGCTATGCCTTGCCTATCTTGGTCAGCATGGACAGCATGGGCCGAAGGGCCTTCTCCCCTGCTGTATGACTGTACAATGACTCTTATCACCATAAGTGTCTCTTAAATGTAGTGTTTGCTGCAGACTCTGGCAGCGTGTTCCACGTCTCAATCATCTCTGTAAACTAAACCCTTCCCCTTAGATCCCATCTAAACCTCCCCACCCATGCCCCAGTAGTTTCACATCCCTCTGCCAGCTAATGCCCACTTGCCCATCGCTGTTCATCATGCCTATCTGAAAGCCTCTTAAACGCCACTATCGTATCTGCCTCCACCACCACCCCCGGCAGCACATTCCAGGTTCTCACCACCCTCTGTGTAAAACACCTTGCCCCACACATCTCCATTAAACATTCCCCCTCTCACCTTATACGTAGCTGTGCACTCTATTGTTGGACATTTCCACCTTGGGATAAGGTTCTGTGTCCACTCTATCGATGCTTCTACTAATTTTAGATACTTCTATCTAGTCCTCCCTCAGCCTCTGACGTTCCAGATAAATCAATCTGTCCGTCTCATCTCTCCCTGTAGCTGAAATGCTTCAATCCATGCAACATTTATGTAAATCTCCTCTGCACCCTCTCCAAAGCTTCCGCATCGTTCCTCTAATGGGGTGACCAGAACTGCACGCAATACTCCAAAGGCAGACTAACCAAAGTCCTCTAGAGCTGTAGAATTGTGGACAGGAGCCTTTGGGACCTTGGCCAGTGGCAGAAGTAGAAGGGGAGATCGCTGCTCGACATGGACTAGGTGGGCTGAAGGGCCTGTTTCCACGCTGTATCTCTATAGTCTAAAACAGATATGTACAGTGAAGATAGATACAAAATGCTCGAAAAACTCAGCGGGTCAGGCAGCATCTCCGGAGAGAAGGAATGGGTGATGTTTCAGGTCGAGACCCTTCCTCAGAGGGTCTCCAGTGATACTGCCCATCCTGCTGAGTTACTCCAGCATTTTGTGTCTATCTTCGATTTATACCAGCATCTGCAGTTCCTTCCTACACATTATGTACAGTGAATGTTTGCCCCCACTTTCAGACTCACACTGACCAGTGAAGTTCCCTCCTATGACGTAGGGAATGACTCCCTCAGGCCAGATCCGTTCTGCCCTCGAGGTCGCGGCTCGCTCCACTCTGCTCCGGGAAGCTCCCGCTTGCCCACTCTTCTCTCTCCCGATGACGGGGCTACCTGCAAAGACAAGGGAACAGTGACATTACAGCGGGCACCATCCCCATTATACAACACTTGCACCATCTCTGTGGCACGGTGGCGCAGCGGTAGAGTCGCTGCCTTACAGCGCTTGCAGTGCCGGAGACCTGGGTACGATCCTGACTACGGGTGCTGTCTGTATGGAGTTTGTACGTTCTCCCCATGACCTCATGGGGTTTCTCCGAGATCTTCGGTTTCCTCCCACACTCCAAAGAGGTTTGTAAGTTAATTGGCTTGGTGTATGTGTAAAATTGTCCCTAGTGTGTGTAGGGTAGTGTTAATGTGCGGGGATCGGTGGTCGGTGCGGACTTGGTGGGCCGAAGGACCTGTTTCCGTGCTGTATCTCTAAACTAAACTAAACCGGAGACCCAGGTTCAATTGGTAAAATAGTACAACATTTATGAAGGTTTAAAAATCGTAAAAACCGTCCCTTCCGGAACCCGCTGTCAATAACGCGGCGAGGAGAATAAAAAGCTGAAGGGGCGGAGTGTGTTGAGCGGCTCACGGAGAGTCAGCGGCTCACGAGAGTGTGCAGCGTGCGGGCTACTTCTGCGGCGACCAGCTGGAAGCTGCTGAGTTGAACCGGAAGCCTCTGAGTGAAGCCGGAGTGGAACCGGGATCAGCTGCGTGAGGCCGAAAGCTGAAGGTGCGGGGTGAGCAGAGTTCACCCCACCTCCCCCTCCCCCTCCCACACACCAACCCCTCCCCCACCCCCACACCCCCACCCCCACCCCCTTCCCCGCACCTCCCCCTCACCCCCCTCCCCCGCACCCCCCCTACCCCACACCCACTCCCTCCCTCTTCCCCACACCCCCACCCCCACACCTACCCCTCCCCCACCACCCCCCTCCCACACACCAACCCCTCCCCCACCCCCACCCACCCACCCCCCACCCCCGCCCCCCCCCCTCCCCCGCACCTCCCCCTCCCCCGCACCCCCCCTACCCCACACCCACTCCCTCCCACACACCAGCCACCACCGCAGTCTCCAGCGTAGCGATACTTACCCGAGGTGTGGCCGCTCCTGTCCATTCCCTGTCCCGTCAAATCTGTGCTTCCATCGCTATGGAAATATTTCAGATCCTCTTCATCCAGAGCAATATCTCCCCAGAAAGCCACTGGTAAAACAGAAGTATTAATGAGTGGGCTTTCCCAGCACTGGGCTGCACAGCAATGTGTACCACAATGGAGGGTGAGGACCAACTATAAAGTCAGAGTCATACACCACAGAAACAGGCCCTTCAGCCCAACCTGCCCATGCCGACCAACATGCCCCATCTAAACCAGTCCCACTTTTGACTCGTTTCCCTCTAAACCTATTTAATCCCATCACATTGTGACTTTTCTTTGTAATCCAGCATCTGCAGTTCCTTGTGTCCATTCATTTGACTTTGGCCACGCCGCATTTGCAGTATTGCGCGCAGTTCTGCGTTTACGGATATGAGTGAGTGACCGGGGTGAGACTCCAAGACATCAACGATTTCTAGAGCCAGCTCTTTGAGTACCCTGGGATGCCGACCATCAGGCCCTGGGGATTTATCAGCCTTCAGTCCCATCAGTCCACTCAACACCATTCCCTGACTAATGTGAATTTCCTTGAATGGCAGAGTAAATTTGATGGGCCAAATGACCTAATTCTATTCCTGTCACTTGACCTTATGTTGCCAGAACTCAAGGCCCTGAGTGGTTGAACAGGTGGCTGAACTTTAATCCTTGGAGCGCAGGAGGATGAGGAATGATCTTATAGAGGTATAAGATCATGAGGGGGATAATTAAGGTAAGCGCACAGACTCTCTTGCCCAGAGCAGCTGAATCGAGGATCTGAGGACATAGATTTAAGGTGAAAGATTTAATAGGAATCTGAGGGGTAAACTTTTCACACCTCTCAGATGTGTGAAAAATCTGAGTGGTGGGAGTATGGGAGTAACGAGCTGCCAGAGGAGGTAGTTGAGGCAGGGACTATCTCAACAGTTAAGAAGTGGTTAGACAGGTACATGGATAGGACAGGTTTGGAGGGACATGGGCCAAACACAGGCAGGTGGGCTAGTATAGATGGAACGTGTTGGTCAGTGTGGGCAAGTGGGCTGAAGGGCCTGTTTCCCACTGTATCACAACGACTAAACCACTTTCCTTTCCATCTGGTCTCTCAGCAACGTCAGGAATGAACATTGAATTCTCCAGCTTCAGGTGAACTGATCTCTCATCACTTCCCATTACCATGTTTAGGTACCGTTCTCACCCCGTTTACTTTAAATTACATCGCTAATGAACGGTCAGCAGTCCAGCTCCTCATCTCAACTTCCCTTCCCACTGCCTTTTGTCTTACACCCCACCCACCTCCTCCCCTCAGCACTGCCTTGGAAACTGTCAACACCACCTCTCCCTTGTTCAGAGGATGTGGGAGTAAAAACTGGAAAACGTGCAAACTCCACACAGACAGAAAGTGGCAAGACAAATGGATCGAGTGGTAAATAATAGTAAGATTAAACGAGAACTTACCAGTTTGAAGTTTGATCTGTATTTTATGAGGAGTTACGATGAGGGATTACGTGAAGAACCCGTCCAGCACGCATGCGCGACATACTTCAAAGCAGCGGTGTGGAATCACAGAAAGACACAGTAATTGAAATAAATATAGTAAAGAAAAGCAGAGCTTAGATACCAGTTGATCTCTATTATTGAGGGTGGGAGCGGAGGGCACGTAATCCCTCATCGTAACTCCTCATAAAATACCGATCAAACTTCGAACTGGTAAGTTCTCGTTTAATCTTACTATTTTACTTCGGAGTCACGTGAGTGACTACGTGAAGATTTTAAAGCTCTGTGATTTCAAACCGTGTAACAGTTCATACTTCACGCGATGCCGAAGTCATTCGAGGGAGGAAGTATGTTATCGTAATCAACCATGAATCTGTTTGTAAAACAATAATGGTGTTATTAACAATAACAAGACCAAAATGCTCCCCCGGTTTTAAATTATATATTTTTTGCAGATTCTAATACTTTTTCTGCAAACGATACAGGTTCTGCCAGCGGCTTGTTATAAATGTTTGGAACGTATACTCCCTAGACCACCCCGCTGTAGCCAGGATGTGGTCCATAGGCACGTCCATCCCCTTAGTCACTGATGTGGATGCTGCCCTAGTGGAGTAAGATTTATACACGTTAGTATGTACTCCAGTAACTCCCAGTACCTGCTTGAGCCACTTGAGATAGTTTGGCTCGTCACCCGACCATAAGGTTTCTTGTGGCTGACTCATAAGGCTTTTTCTCTCCCTCGAGGATTACTTATTGTGTCGATGTAGTTCAATGTGGGTCATGACACATAACCGTGGTTCAGGTGGGTATGCCTGGAATTCCATGACTAGACCTGATGTTCCTGGTCTGCTCTGTTTGACCAGCCCCTAATGGTAAATGTAACACGGTCTAGTAAACCATATTGTCCAATCGTAGTAGATGGAGGAACGGGACTCTTTGTGCTGATACAAGGCCATCAGCATGACCGTCTTCAGGGTGGGCTGTTCCAGGGTGAGGGACCTGGCTGGTGGCCATCCCCTAAGGTACGTCAGGTCCACACTGACATCCCAGATTTGTGTGTACCTAGGTCTGGGGGATTAGAGTTGAATATGCCTCTCCTAGATCACCAGTGGGTGGTACCCTATGGCCTGTTGTCCTGGTGCCCGAGTTAAGTAGGCTGACAGAGCACTTCTGGCTGTGTTGATGGCGCTGTAGCTGAGTCCTTCATTGTGGTGAAGACCTGCCAGGAACTCCAGTACAGGTTTAGTTGTGGTTGAATATGTAGTTCCTGTATTTGAATAGTATCTTCCCACTTCTTGATGTTCGCCAAGTATGTTCCCTAGTGGATATGCGATGGGATGCTATCATCGTGTCGATAGTGCTATTTGACAATCCAGGCCCAGCAGTGGCCTTCCCAATTCTGCAACACAGGCCCGGTAATGGTCTTTTCAAATCTGCAATCCAGTAGTTTAATTTATCGTGGCATGGGTGGCTTATGCCTGAAACTGGGTGAGTTGATAAGTCTGGGCTATTGGGAAATCATTAGGGTTTTGATGACCATGTCGAGGACCACTAGGAACCATGACTGTGGGTTTGCGTAGTACCCGACTGATGAGGCTGTAGTACCTGACTGATGAGGTAGGAAAAAAGGGGAGAGAACATAGAGATTAGATCCCCCCCCCCCCTGGTTCAGCGGGAATGTATTCATTGCCGCTGCCTCAAAGTTTGGTTTCAAGCGACATACATCGGTACGTAGTGATTCAATTGAAATACAGGGAAATCGATATCTGGTGTTCCATATTGCTTTGTAATTTCAACAAATACTTTGGTTTAATATGTCTGTTTACAGTATTTAGCTCACCTGGTAGGTAAGTTTGCTGATGGTCGAATATGTTTGACGACATACGGTTACCAATTGTTAAATAAATTGTCACATGATATCGATTTTATTCTGCCCAAGTGGTTTGGTATATGCCACCACTGTGATGTTGTTAATTTATAAACGAACATGCAAAATGGTGCACTACTGAATAATATGCTTTTACCAATAGAACGTACTCAATATTTCCAACTAGGTTTTATGCCCAGTGTCTATAGTGATGACGACTCCAGATTAGTCCATTTGCCACCATGTTCTGGGTATGGGTATTTAGTTTAAACACTAGCACCTTCGCTCTAATGGAAAGGTTCGTTAAGTAGCAGGTAATGCTGCTACTAATTCCCAATTACTCTAGCCACTTGTTGAATGGTTGGTTGATTGTTACGATTAATTGTTACAGGTTGTGCCAAACGCTGACTCTCCTCATGTCAATGTTATAGATGAGTGGATAGAGTTAATTGAATACCAGATAGTCAATAGTTGTGGATGGTGTCGACGTCGACTGGAGTTTTTGGCTCCATGACCTTACTCTAGGCTTGGAGAACAAACACTTACTTGCTCTCGGGCGGTAGTTTGAAGTGCCGGTTCCATCTTGCGTGTCTGTCTCCAGCCTGAGGTTTGGTTGCTGACTTTGCTCTAGAGGCTGCCTGCCATTTTTGGGTGGCATTTCTGCGGTTCTCGGGCGGCGAGTCTCCTTGTCGGGAGTATGCAGGGGTTACCGGCCGTTTTTTTAGTTTCCCTCCAGTCCGCTGCTGTTGGTCAGACAGCTGTTAGCGGACTGGAGGGAAACTAGACTGGAGGAACGGGGGCCGTTTCCCCTCTGCTGCTTTGCTGTCTCCAGTTCCCCTGGAGCAACAAAGAGGAGCAAAGTAGTGAATTTGAACCTGTGGGTAAGTACTTACCTAACGGTCCGTTCCTTCAGGCTTGTAGCGGGAGCGCCCGTACTCCCGTTCGTCGCTGTTGCATCTGCGTGAATGCTCATGCCGCGCATGCATGCTGGACGGGTTCTTCACGTAGTCACTCACGTGACTCCGAAGTAAAATACAGGGCATTGAGTGGAAGAGTCAGGAAGTCATGACATGGGACTTTGGCAGAAAGGAGATGAGGAGGAATTAATTTTCTCAGAGGGCGGTGAACCTGTGGAATTCATTGCCATAGGAGGCTGTGGAGTCTATCTATGGATATTTCTACAGCAGAGATTGACAGATTTTTGATGTAATTGTGTCAGGGGTTATGAGGAGAAGGCAGGAGAATGGGTTGAGAGGGAAAAAGGTCAGCCATGATTGAATGGCGGAGTAAACTTGATGGGCCGAATGGCCTAAATCTGCTCTAAGAATTTATGAACCCACAACGGCCCATTGTTGGCTATGGAAGAGGTGATAACTGCAGATGCTGGTTAATATATTAAAGGACACAAAGTGATGGAGTAACTCAGCAGGTCAAGCAGCATCTCTGGAGAAGATGGAGAGATGGGGAAAGATAGACCACAACAGAAACGCTGATCTCGGATGCTACCACCCATCACCAAGACAGAAGCGGTGACTCTGATAAGAACTCCAGTAAGACGCCGGTAAGAACAGAGGAAGTGGTCTTTGCATCGATGTACATAATGACTGGTGTACAAACAGTAAGATCAAATACACCCATTGCTCTCCTCACCTGGAGGTAATGACTGTCACTTGCACACCCTTCCATTTGCCTAGAGAGTTCACTAGTGATGATGACAGCTGTCTATATTCCACCAGATGCTAACGTTAGCACAGCTCCTGCCCATCTGCATGACACCATAAACAAACAACAGCAGGCTCATCCTGAGGGAGTCTACATTGTTGCGGGGGATTTCAACCAAGCATGTTTAAAGTCAGCGCTTCCAAAATTTGTACAATACGAACAGTGTCCCACCAGGGGGAAAAACACACTGGATCACGTCTACTGCAACTAAAGGGCCTGTCCCACTTACGTGTCCTTGGCACGCAAATTACGCGACCTCGTGGTCGCGTTGAGCCGCGATGGTTCCGCAAAGGTCGGGCGCGATTACATGCATACGCACAGCCGTCTGGAGCGCGTGATGTCATTTGAAGATGGACACAAAGCTGGAGTAACTCAGTGGGACCGGCAGCATCTCTGGAGAGAAGCAATGTGTGGCGTTTCGTGTCAAGACTCTTCTTCAGTCTGAAAAGAAGGATTTGACCCGAAACGTCATCCATTGCTTCTCTCCAGAGATGCTGCCGGTCCCGCTGAGTTACTCCTGCATTTTGTGTCCATCTTCAATTTTCTTGGCCCCGCTCTGGGAGTAGAAGTGGGGGCGGATCCGGAGCACAACGGCCGTGAGCCCCAGGCCGAGCTCGGCGATCGTTTGCCTGCTTCTGCTGCTGTTGGAGGTGAGATGTTGCATCGTGCCAGGGTCCTGGGCCTGTCCCACTTTGGCCGTTGGCGCGCAAAGATTTTGTTCACTACAAAAATTTCGGAGTCACACACAACTCCATACCCCTCCGCACTTCTCAGTGGGACCGGCCCCATGCGGCCACATGATGCCCGTGCGCCTCAACGCAACCACGAGGTTGCATAATTTGCATGCCAAGGACATGCCCATGGAACAGTACATCTCCCACAATTGGGCCTGTCAGACCATCTCTCACTGCTCCTCATCCCAGCGTATACTCCCCTCAGGAGGAAAACCAAGCTGGACATAAAGATCATAAAAACCTGGCCTGAGGGAGCTCTCTCTCAACTGCAGGATTGCTTTGCACGAACAGCATGGTATATATTTGAACAACAGGACTCACAGGAATACACAGAAACTGCACTGTTCTACATAATGAACTGCACCGATAATGTCACTGGTGATAAACACATCCGGGTTTATCCCAACCAAAAACCCTGGATGACTAGTGAAGTACAGTCACTCCTGAGAACCCGCAACTCTGCCTTTAGATCGGGTGGCAGGGCCCAATACTGCATGGCTAGAGCACAACTGAGGAGAGGCATCAAAGCTGCAAAGGAGGCCTACAAGAAAAAAGTGGAGGACCATCTATCTCACACACAATAACCCACGGCAGGTGTGGCAAGGATTGCAGTAAATCACCAATTACAAAGGCAACACACCGGTGACTGACAGTGCTAACACCTCGCTGGCGGAGGAACTAAACCAGTTCTTTGCTCGATTTGAGGTAAAGAGGCCCCATGCAGTCACCGACCTCAAGCTCCCGTTCACTCACTCTCCAGGAACACCAAGTGAGGTGCACGCTCAAGTCGGGGAACCCAAGGGAAGCCGCTGGACCTGATGGTGTACTCGACAAAGTACTTAAAGCTTGTGCAGACCATCTATCAGGGGGTGACGTGATGATGGGTGTTTTGGGGAGGGGGTTGTGAGCAGAGTATAGGTGGGGGGGGGGGGTGGGAAGGGCTTGTGGGATGTATTGTGTACAAGGGGACATGTGGCAGGGTGGGGAAAGGTCGCACAATAATCTCCTAACTCATATATTCTGTGCCCCAAACAACAAAGGCATCCGTGCTCTATGCTTTCTTCACCACCCTGTCCACTTGTGTGGCCACTTTGAGGTGAATTATGGACTTGATCGCCAAGGTCCCTCTGAACAACATTCTTCAGTGCCTTCATTGCGTGTTTTTAAGGCGGAGATTGGTAGATTCTTGATTAATACGGGTGTCAAGGGTTATGGGAAGAAGGCAGGAGAATGGGGTTGAGAGGGAAAGGTAGATCAACCATGATTGAATGGCAGAGTAGACTTGATGGGCGAATGACCTAATTCTGCTCCTACGACTTATGAACTTAGCATTTACTGTATATCTCCTCCCCATATTGGACCATGCATCACCTCACACTCATTGTGATTTAATTCCATCTTTAGCATAGAGATACATGTGGAAACAGGCCCTTCAGCCCATCAAGTCCACTCCAACCAGCGGTCACCCATACAGTACCATTATCCTATATACTAGGGAAAATTTACAGAAGTCAATCATACTACAAACCAGTGCATCTTTGGAGTGTAAGAGGGAACCGGAGCACCCGGACAAAACCAACACGGTCGGGGAGAACATACAAACTCCGTACAGTCAGCACGCATAGTCAGGATCAAATCCGGGTCTCTGGCGCTGAAGGGCAGCAACTTTACCGCTGCAACTGCATCGACAACCTTCCGCACTAAAGGTAGACACAAAATGCTGGAGTAACTCAACGGGACAGGCAGCATCTCTGGAGGGAAGGAATGGGTGATGTTTCGGGTCGAGACCCTTCTTCAAAGTTCAAACCAAGAACCAGAGGAGAGGGAGACTAGAGACATGGAAGGGTAAAGGTGTGAAAACGTCAGATCAAAGTTGGCAATGGTCAAGGAAATGTAGAATGGTTCATTGTTGGCTGAGGGGGTGACAGCCAGCATCTGCAGTCCCTTCCTACACAACCTTCATCACTATCCACAACACCATCTACTTTCCTGTTATCCAAAACATTTACTAACCACACCTCATACATTCATATCAACGGTGTTTTAAAAATATAGATGATATTTATGACAACCAATCCCTGTGGTGCATCACAGGTCCATGTTGTTCAATCTGATAACATCCTTCCTCCCCACCCTCTGCCTCCTGTCACCAAGGCAATTATGGATCCAATTCACTCGGATACTTTGGATCCCACGTGCCTTTATCTTCAGTCATCATTCAGGACCTTTAAATATACTGTACTTTATTAAAGTCCCTATACACAACATGGACGGCACGGTGGCGCAGTGGTTTTTGTCAGTCTCCCTACCTGCTTCCACTACCTGCAACCTCCGGCAACCACCTGCAACCTCCAAGAACCGCACGGAAACCTTGGGTGGGGCGCAAAGTCTCCAGAGGTTTCCGTTCAGGTTTCCTAAGTGGGACAGGGGCAATACAGTTCCGGGGACTCAGTTGAACCTGACTATGGGTGCGGTCTGTACGGAGTTTGTACGTTCTCCCCGTGACCTATCTCCGAGATCTCTGGTTTTCTCCCACACTCCAAAGACGTACACATTTGTAGGTTAATTAGCTCGGTATAAATGTAAGTTGTCCCTCGTGTGTGTAGGAAGGCGGTAATAATATGCGCGGATCGCTGGTCAGTGTTGTCTCGGTGGGCCGAAGGGCCTGTCTCTAAACTAAACATCTACCAACCTGTCTTCAAATTCATGAGATACAATTTCCTTCACACTGTATAGCCATGCTGGCTATCCCTGCTCAGTCCCAGCCTCTCTAATGAGCATAAATCCAATCCATAATAGTGCCCCTGTTCCACTTAGGAAACCTGAACGGAAACCTCTGGAGACTTTGCACCCCACCCAAGGTTTCCGTGCGGTTCCCGGAGGTTTTTGTCAGTCTCCCTACCTGCTTCCACTACCTGCAACCTCCGGCAACCACCTGCAACCTCCGGGAACCGCACGGAAACCTTGGGTGGGGTGCAAAGTCTCCAGAGGTTTCCATTCAGGTTTGATGCAAGGCTCATCAGCCTGTAGTTGGCTGGCTTGTGTTTAGTTTAGTTTAGAAATACGGCGCAGAAACAGGTCCTTTAGCCCACCAAGTTCGTGCTGACCAGTGATCCCCATACACTAGCACTGTCCCACACACGAGGGACAATTTATGATTTACCAAAGCCAATTTACCTACAAACCTGCACGTCTTTGGAATGTGGGAGGAAACCGGAGCACCCGGGGAAAATCCACGCAGGTCACGGGGAGAACGTACAAAATGCGTACAGACAGCACCCGTAGTCAGGATCGAACCCGGGTCTCAGACGCTGTGAGGCGGCAACTCTACCGCTGTGCAGACCCTGCTGCTCTTCTGCAATAAAGGAACAACATTAACTATTCTCCAGTCTTCTGCTACCTCACCTGTGGCCAACGAAGGTGCTAATCAATCCGCGAGGGCCCCAATAGCAACCAGAGACGGATCCTCATTCAAACGTGGCGATTTATCAATGTGTACACATCCCACAACATCTAACACTTCCTTCTTCACACCAACCTAACACACATTCTCCACGTTCCCTACCCTGAACAGTATTGTGGAAGGAATCCGGAGAAAACCCACGCGGTCACAGAGAGAACGTACAAACTCCGCACAGACAGCAGTCAGGATCGTACCAACTCTACCATGTGCCCCTTCTGCTTGTTGTATACAAACGAGGCATTCTATAGCACCTCACCCACATCCCCTGTCTCCACACGTGGACTAACACCTTTGGACACCACTCCCTTCCCCTGGCTAGCCTCTTGGACCTGATATAGCCATAACATGTCTCTTTAATCTTACTTACTGTCGACGTTTCAAGGCTCCATTCTGCCCAGATAATTTTTCTTATTCGATACCTTCAATATCCTTCTGCAGGTAGAAACTGCAGGTGCTGGATTTTTTTTCTCCAGAGATGCTGCCTGACCCGCTGAGTTACTCCAGTATTTTGTGTCTATCTTCAATATTCTTTGTCATCCAAGATTCTCTAATCTTGCCATCTTTGCCTTTCACCCTCATGCTGGATCTGAACTCTTACTAACTTTTATTTCAGTTGTTATTTTAGCCTCATGTGTCTGCTCCAGTCTACGTTCACCAGGTCCACTGATCAGCCTTCTTCCTACTGTGGAATTTTATTTGAGGACCAACTTCATCCCCTTACCATAACTAGCTTGCTTGAAACTTAAAGAATTATTGTCACTATCCCCAAAGTGTACCCCCACTGACACTTCCATCACCTGCCAGGTTTCACTTCATGGAGTTGGAAACAGGCCCTTCGGCCCATCTCAGTATTCCAGCCGTTGGCATAATGGGCTAGTCCCGTTTGCCTGCATTTGGTCCATTGCCCTCTAAACCCTTCCTATCCATATATATTAGGGTGGCACAGTGGTATTGCTGCTGCTTTACAGCGCCAGAGACCCGGGTTCAATCCTGGCTACGGATGTTGATTGTACAGAGTTTGTATGTTCTCCCCGTGACCTACGTGGGTTTTCTCCAAGTGCACTGGTCTCAGTCCGCACTCCAAAGACATGCAAAATGTATTGGTTAATTGGCTTCTGTAAATTGTAAAATGTGTCTGGTATGTAGGATAGTGCTACCATACTATCGCTAGTCGGCATGGACTCAATGGGCCAAAGGGTCTGTTTCTGTGCTGTATATCTAAAGTCTGTCTGTCCAAGTCTCTGTAAAATTCCGAATTCCGAAAAATCCTTGTTCGAGGCGTACCGTGGCCCTATCCCCAAACTCTACCTCCGCTACATTGACGACTGCATTGGTGCTACCTTCTGCACCAATGCAGATCTCACTGACATTATTCATTTCACCACTAACTTCCATCCGGCATTCAAATTTCTAAACCTCACCATCTCCATCGCAGGTAACAGACGACTGACCGTCATCTGCTACAATCCCACTGACTCCCATGGCTATCTGGACTACACTACTTCCCACCCTGCTTCCTGTAAGGACTCTATCCCCTACTCCCAATTCCTCCGTCTAAACATAGAAATTAGGTGCAGGAGTAGGCCATTCGGCCCTTCGAGTCTGCACCGCCATTCAATATGATCATGGCTGATCATCCAACTCAGTATCCCATACCTGCCTTCTCTCCATACCCTCTGATCCCTTTAGCCACAAGGGCCACATCTAACTCCCTCTTAAATATAGCCAATGAACTGGCCTCAACTACCCTCTGTGGCAGAGAGTTCCAGAGATTCACCACTCTCTGTGTGAAAAAAGTTTTTCTCATCTCGGTTTTAAAGGATTTCCCCCTTATCCTTAAGCTGTGACCCCTTGTCCTGGACTTCCCCAACATCGGGAACAATCTTCCTGCATCTAGCCTGTCCAACCCCTTAAGAATTTTGTAAGTTTCTATAAGATCCCTTCTCAATCTCCTAAATTCTAGAGAGTATAAACCAAGTCTATCCAGTCTTTCTTCATAAGACAGTCCTGACATCCCAGGAATCAGTCTGGTGAACCTTCTCTGCACTCCCTCTATGGAAATAATGTCCTTCCTCAGATTTGGAGACCAAAACTGTACGCAATACTCCAGGTGTGGTCTCACCAAGACCCTGTACAACTGCAGTAGAACCTCCCTGCTCCTATACTCAAATCCTTTTGCTATGAAAGCTAACATACCATTCGCTTTCTTCACTGCCTGCTGCACCTGCATGCCTACTTTCAATGACTGGTGTACCATGACACCCAGGTCTCGCTGCATCTCCCCTTTTCCTAATCGGCCACCATTTAGATAATAGTCTGCTTTCCTGTTTTTGCCACCAAAATGGATAACCTCACATTTATCCACATTATACTGCATCTGCCAAACATTTGCCCACTCACCCAGCCTATCCAAGTCACCTTGCTGTCTCCTAGCATCCTCCTCACAGCTAACACTGCCCCCCAGCTTAGTGTCATCCGCAAACCTGGAGATATTGCCTTCAATTCCCTCATCCAGATCATTAATATATATTGTAAATAGCTGGGGTCCCAGCACTGAGCCTTGCGGTACCCCACTAGTCACTGCCCGCCATTGTGAAAAAGGACCCGTTTACTCCTACTCTTTGCTTCCTGTTTGCCAGCCAGTTCTCTATCCACATCAATACTGAACCCCCAATGCCGTGTGCTTTAAGTTTGTATACTAATCTCTTATGTGGGACCTTGTCGAAAGCCTTCTGGAAGTCCAGATACACCACATCCACTGGTTCTCCCCTATCCACGCTACTAGTTACATCCTCGAAAAATTCTATAAGATTCGTCAGACATGATTTATCTTTTGTAAATCCATGCTGACTTTGTCCAATGATTTCACCACTTTCCAAATGTGCTGCTTTCCCATCTTTATTAACTGACTCTAACAGTTTCCCCACTACCGATGTTAGACTAACTGGTCTGTAATTCCCCGTTTTCTCTCTCCCTCCCTTCTTAAAAAGTGGGGTTACGTTTGCTACCCGCCAATTCTCAGGAACTACTCCAGAATCTAAAGAGTTTTGAAAGATTATTACTAATGCATCCACTATTTCTGGAGCTACTTCCTTAAGTACTCTGGGATGTAGCCTATCTGGCCCTGGGGATTTATCGGCCTTTAATCCATTCAATTTACCCAACACCACTTCCCGACTAACCTGGATTTGACTCAATTCCTCCAACTCCTTTGACCCGCGGTCCCCTGCTATTTCTGGCAGATTATTTATGTCTTCCTTAGTGAAGATGGAACCAAAGTAGTTATTCAGTTGGTCTGCCATATCCTTGTTCCCCATGATCAACTCACCTGTTTCTGACTGCAAGGGACCTACATTTGTTTTAACTAATCTCTTTCTTTTCACATATCTATAAAAACTTTTGCAGTCAGTTTTTATGTTCCCTGCCAGTTTTCTTTCATAATCTATTTTCCTTTCCTAATTAAGCCGCATCTGGACCCAGGATGAGGTGTTCCAAACCAGGGCATCAGAGATGTCCTTATTCGTTAGGAAATGGGGGTTCCCCTCTTCTACTATAGATAAGGCTCTCACCAGGGTCTCCTCTATATCACACGCAGTACACTTGTACACCTCAGTAAGGTCATCACCCCGCAACCTCCTACTTTAAAGAGACAAGTCTATCGGCACGGTGGCGCCGCGGTGGAGTTACAGTGCCAGAGGTCCTGACTACGCACGGTTCGTTGCTGACCACGGGTGCTGTCTGTACGGAGTTTCTCCCCGTGATCGTGCGGGTTTTCTCCGGGTGATCCGGTTTGTAGGTTCGTGGCTTCGGTAGAATTGTAAACTGTCCCTCGTGTGTGTGTAGGATGGATGGTGTTAGTGATGGCTGGTCGGCGCGGACTTTTCTGCGCTGTAACTCTAAACTATACCTTCTGAATTTTGTAGTCGGCAGAGCAGTCTACATATCGCCAACTTGGACAATTTTACATTTTTTATCAAGCCATTACCTACAAGTGTGGAGGAAACCGAAGCTCTCGGAGAAAACCCACGCAGATCACGGGGAGAACGTACAAACTCCATATAGACAGCACCTGTAGTCGGGATCGAACCCGGGTCTCTGGCGCTGCATTTTGCAACTTTATCGCTGCGCCACCGTAAACGATCCAAACTCTCCCAGTTACCGGCAAAACCAGGCAGCAACTGGTGATCTTTGTTTGAATAAACCTGAATAACGTAAGCTAAATAAACTAGACAGCTCTGATACTCGGGAAAGTGTGATGTTACACATACCCCTGAGCGGTGCGGGGTGAGCACCGGGCGGGGCCGGGCGCCGGCGGTCCGGGGATGTTCGGCCGGACAGAGGGATCGGGCCGTGACTGACCGGTGCCGGCGCCCGGAGCCCCACAGAGGGAGCGGCCGGCACGGACAAACGAGTGACCGGTAGCGGCCGCCCGACCCCACGGCAACATCCCCCCCGATCACTGTCCCCTCCCCGACCCACCTCCCGCTCGTCTGGCCGCAGGATCCCCAGCGCACGCTCCGGACATTCCGGACAAACTCTTCACCGGACCCTCTCCCCGCCCGCCCCCCGCACTCACCCGCCTTGCAGGGGTCCAGGTAGCGGCTGGTTTCGGAGCCGGGCCCCGGGGCGACGGGCAGCGAGCGGCCGCACAGCTCCAGCAGCAGGTGGGACACGAGGAGGCGGCGGAGGGTCATCGCGGGGCGGGGAGAGGGGATTCCCTATCCCGGGAGAGGTGGGGTGCGCGTCCGGGCAGAGAGGGTGTCCGGAGCGGGCCGGAGAGCGGGAGGGAGGGAGGGCGGACACGGAGCTCTCTGCTGCCCGACTGTCCCGGTCAGTTCACGGGCCGCCACTGAGCGGCGACTCCGCCCATCGCCCGCACCGTGTCCTGGGATAGGAGGCAGCGCCGCTCGGCCCGGCACGGTCCGGCATGGGCCAATGAGTGTAGCCAGGGCGGGGACCTGGGCCAAGCCGAGACATTCAGCGAGACCCAGCACGGCCCGGGTCAGTGTAGCGAGAGCAGGACAGGGTCTGGGATGGGATGGATCGGCGTGGCAAGGTGAGCCGGCACAACAGCACGGCTCAGTGTATTGAGGACAGGGGACCCGGCACGGCTCCGCTCGGGATTGGGATGGGCCGGGCCAGTGTAGGAGGGCAGCAGACCCGGGCCAAGCCAGGACATTCAGGGTGACCGGAGACGCGGAGCCAAGCCCCGGGGTGGGACAGGACTCGCAAGTGAGACAATCTCAAACAAAGTTCCACTCGCAAAACCCGCGAGGAACCACATTTTCACGAACAACCCGCGCCGGGCGCGGATTTACGCGCAAGATGCAACCTTCCACATTGAAGATGTGCGCTTGGATGAAGTACAGTAGTGAGAGGCCTAGCAGGTCTGCGCAGGGAATGTATGGGCGACCCTTCAGCCTGATGGAGTGGCGGCGAGAAAGAGGGGAACGTTACACTAATTTACTAAAACAGGTGGATAGGATAGGACAGGTTTGGAGAGATATGAACCAAACGCGGGCAGGTGGGACTAGTGTAGCTGGGACATTGTTGGCCGGTATGGGCAAGTTGGGCCGAAGGGCCTCTGTCCACGCTGTATCACACTTTGACTCCATCTGAAAGGGAAAGGAATAAACTGGGCAACATGTGAAAACTTCTCAAACACAGATGCTTCAAGGTCGTCGACAATCGGCTTTTCAAAATACATAATGTATCAGTTTTTATTTAATTTCATCTCAAAAAGCGGGAAACAATATTATGTTTAAAACATTACACGATAATGCTCAGGATGAATTTCGCAGTTATATGTTTAAACAGGCCCTTCGGCCCACAGTGACTGTGCCGAACATGGTGCCTAATTAAATTAAACCCTCCTGCCTCCACGTGATCCATATCGCTCCTACAAATCCATGTGCCCGTCTGAAACCCTCTTAAACACCAAATATCCTATAGTGATCTTTGTTAAACAATCCTTAAACCTTCACCACCGCCCCTCGACCGGCAGCAGACGGTTTAAGAAGGAACTCCATCAGAACAAAGCCTAAAACTTACAACTAGCCAAAGAAACTTGTTTAAGAAGGAACTGCAGATGCTGGAAAATCGAAGGTACACAAAAAAGCTGGAGAAACTCAGCGGGTGCAGCAGCATCAATGGAGCGAAGGAAATAGGCAACGTTTCGGGAGAAGGGTTTCGGCCTTCGCTCCATAGATGCTGCTGCACCCGCTGAGTTTCTCCAGCTTGTTTGTGTACCCAAGCCAAAGAAACTTCCTTGATTATAGTATAATAACTGGGGGGAAATTAATATTAAAATTTTGGAAAAGTCCAACAACCCCCACAATCAAAATGTGGATTATGGAGATGTCGGAGGCTTTACATTTGGAAAGAACTAGACTTGTCTTAATTGACAAACAAGAATTATTTGTTAGAATATGGTCTCCATTTATTAATTTTTTGAAAGGGTAAATTCATCCGGCACGGAGGTCTGACTGAAGCTTGAACCCAGGGTTAGATGAAAAGTTATGTTTTATAATCTACGGCCCTATCTCCATAGTTGTATTATTGATCATTTATTCTATTTTTTAATCGTTTTTTTTCTCTTAATAAATTTTTTTTTTTTAAATTATTAAAAAAAAGAAGGAACTGCAGATGCTGGAAAATCGAAAGAAGACAAAAATGCTGGAGAAACTCAGCGGGTGCAGCAGCATCTATGGATCGAAGGAAATAGGCAACGTTTCGGGACGAAACGTTACCTATTTCCTTCGCTCCATAGATGCTGCTGCACCCGCTGGTTTCTCCAGCATTTTTGTGTACCAGCAGACATTTACCACTCTGTGTAAAACAAGCACCCAGCACTCTGGGAACAAAAACTCTCCCTCTCACCTCATAACCGCCCTCTAGTCTTTGACATTTCCACCCTGGAGAGAAAGAATCTGACTGTTTCTGTCTCGGCTTCTCATCATTATACATCGGTCAAACACCCAGGCCAGTACGCGACTGAAGACTGGGACGCGCAAGAACAGAATGGACACAAAATACTGGAATAACTCAGCGGGACAGGTAGCATATGTGGAGAGAAGGAATGGATAGCGTTTCGGGTCGAGACCCTTTTTCACGACTGTTCGATTTAAACCAGCATCTGCAGTTCCTTCCTACAGAAAGATAAGAATGGGACAGTGTAAACCGGACTGGGTTACAAATGGAATAAGATTGCCACGTTGGATCCCAGGAGGGTTTTGTGAAGGGGAAGTCCTGTTTAACGAATCTGCTCGAATTCTTTGAGGAAGTAACAACCCGGGTGGATAAAGGGGAACCGGTGGATGTGGTATACTTGGACTTCCAAAAGGCTTTTGACAAGGTGCCACATAAGAGACTATTGCTAAAAATAAAAAATTATGGGATTGGGGGTAATATATTAGCATGGGTAGAGGATTGGCTAACAAATAGGAAGCAGAGAGTGGGGATAAATGGTTCATACTCGGGATGGCAACCGGTAACTAGCGGGGTTCCGCAAGGGTCGGTGCTGGGACCCCAGTTGTTCACAATTTATATAAATGATTTGGAGGAGGGAACCAAGTGTAATATATCAAAATTTGCGGACGATACAAAAATGGGAGGAAAAGTAGGGGATGAGGAGGATAGGAAGAGTCTGCAAAAGGATATAGATAAGCTAGGTGAGTGGGCAACAACTTGGCAGATGAAATTTAATACTAATAAATGTGAAGTCATTCACTTTGGGAAAAAAAATGATAGGGCAAGTTATTTTTTAAATGAGGAGGAGCTGCGTTGTAATGCAACGCAAAGGGATCTAGGGGTATTAGTACATGAATCACTAAAAGTTAGTATGCAGGTGCAGCAAGCAATCAGGAAGGCCAATGGAGTTTTGGCCTTTATTGCTAGGGGGATTGAGTATAAAAACACGGAGGTCTTGCTGCAGCTGTACACAGTATTAGTGAGACCACATTTGGAATACTGTGTACAGTTCTGGGGTCCATACTTAAGAAAGGATGTACTAGCCCTGGAGGCAGTGCAGCGAAGGTTTACAAGATTAATTCCTGCAATGAGGGGATTGACATATGAGGAAAGGTTAAGTAGGCTGGAACTCTACTCTTTGGAGTTTAGAAGAATGAGAGGCGATCTCATTGAAACATATAAGATCGTGAGGGGCCTTGATCGGGTGGATGCACCGAGGATGTTCCCAATGATCGGGGAAACTAGAACTAGGGGACATAGTTGCAGAATAAGGGGGGGCTCTTTTAAAACTGAGATGAGGAAGAACTTCTTCACCCAGAGGGTGGTTAATTTATGGAATTCACTGCCCCAGGGAGCAGTGGAAGCAGAAACTTTAAATATATTTAAGACTAAAATAGATGTTTTTTTAGCTGCCAAGGGGATAAGGGGCTACGGGGAGAGGGCAGGGATATGGACCTAGGTATGGTTAGTATAGTAAGACCTGAGTGATCTCCTGGACAAGTGTCGATCGCCTGGATTGGGGTCGGAGAGGAATTTCCCGGATTTTTTTCCCGAATTGGACCTGGGTTTTTATCCGGTTTTTTGCCTCCCCCAGGAGATCACGAGGTTCTTGGGGTGGAGAGGGGTGATAGCGGTATAAAGGGGAGGGTAGTGTCTTGTGTTCTGTGTCTTGTGTCTACTGTTTGTGGGTAAGTGTGTCTGTTTAGTGTTCAGCCATGAGCGAGTGGCGGTGCGGGCTCGACGGACCTGGTGGTCTACTCTCGCACCTACTTTCTATGTTTCTATGTTTCTATGTAGGGTCTGTGCAGCATTATTCAGCTCTGATAACATGGGAGAAGCAGACTTCCTGGAAATAAGGACGTTGGGCAGGATGGGGTCGTTCACTGGGGCAGTACAGAGCCCTCAGGATGGGAGAATTCACTCTGGACCAGCAATCATATCGGAGATAAACTAGCCGTCATGTACCTGGCACAGTCCGGTGGTGGCCCAACTCTCTGGACAGGTTCTTGATTGGGAAGAGTTAGTCAATGGGGAGAAGGCGGGAGAATGTGGTGGAGAGGGGAAGATAGATCAGCCCTGATTGAACGGTGAAATAGACTAAATGGGCCGAATGGCCTAATTCTGCTCCTACAAATTATTAACATGAACACGGAAGGTGCTAGGATAGGTTTAGAGGGATAGTGGCAGAAACCAGGCAAATAGAACTGGCCATGAAAGACGTCTTGGGCAACACGGGCGAGTTGGGCAGAAGGGCCTGTTTCCATGCTGTATAACTCCATGCCCCAAGGTGGGTGCTCTGTTCCCGCCTTACGTTGGGACTGGATGATACACCGTAAGTGGGTTAATGACCAGTGCAGGACTGCGCATTCAAGAAAGGGCAATGTATCTGGAACATGCAGGGTTAAGGACTGGAGGGAAAGCGGGGACAGGGCACCCAGTTTGGGCCATGATGGAGTTATACAGCATGGAAACAGGCCCTTCTGCCCAGCTCGCCCATGCTGCCCAATATGTCTTTCCGAGCCAGCCCTATGTGCCTGGTTTCACACCACCTCGACGAAAGCAGTCACCATAATTAAGGGCGACTCACACACACCTCGGTCATCCCCTCTTCACCCCGCCCCTATTGGGCACACATGCCACCAGATGCAAGAACAGATTCTTCCTCCATTATTATCAAACGCTTGAACGGACCTCTCATGTGTTAGGGATCCAGTCCTGATCTTCCAATTTACCTTGTTACTTTTTGTTTAAACTCTGCCCTTTTGCACTAACTGAGGCACTATATTCTGAAGAAACATTGAAACAGGGGACTGTAGATGTAGATGTTTACCACGGAAAACACAGAGTGCTGGAGTAACTCAGCGGGTCAGGCAGGCAGCATCTCTGGTAAACATGGATAGGTGAAGACTTCTTTAGACCGACCCCCCCACTCACTCAGTAAGTCTAACTCATTCAGGCTCACTCAAGAACCCAGTCTGAAGAAGAGAATCGACCCGAAACGTCACCTATCCTTGTTCTCCAGGGATGCTGCCTGGCCCAGAGTTACTCCAGCATTTTCTGTCTTCCACTATATTCTGCACTCTATACTTGTTTTTTTTCTTTTGCACCACCTGACGTGGCCACATATGATATGATTTGCCTGGATAGCATGTTCACTGATCTCGGTCTACACGATAATAATAAGCCAACCCCTCATGGTTCTACATATCTCTAAGGTCACCCCTCAGCCTCACACACTCGAGAGAAAGAAGTCCCAGCCTACCGGTCTCTATTTATGACTCAGGCGTTCCTGTCCTGATAACAAGGTTAATTCCCGGGATGGCGGGACTGTCATATGCTGAGAGAATGGAGCAGCTGGGCTTGTACACTCTGGAGTTTAGAAGGATGAGATGGGATCTCATTGAAACATATAAGATTGTTAAGGGCTTGAACACACTAGAGACAGGAAATATGTTCCCGATGTTGGGGGAGTCCAGAACCAGGGGCCACAGTTTAAGAATAAGGAGTAAGCCATTTAGAACGGAGACGAGAAAACACTTTTTCTCACAGAGAGTGGTGAGTCTGTGGAATTCTCTGCCTCAGAGGGCGATGGAGGCAGGTTCTCTGGATGCTTTCAAGAGAGAGCTAGATAGGGCTCTTAAAGATAGTGGAGTCAGGGGATATGGGGAGAAGGCAGGAACAGGGTACTGATTGTGGATGATCAGCCATGATCACATTGAATGGCGGTGCTGGCTCGAAGGGCCAACTGGCCTACTCCTGCACCTATTGTCTATTGTCTACTGTCTAACGTCCTTGTGAATCTTCTTTTCATCCGCTCCAGCTTAATGACAACTTTCCTAAAGCACAACAAGGTATACTAGTCAGCAAAGTTGGGAGAATTCAATGTTAATGCCATACGGACGCAAGGTCCCCAGACGGAATATGAGGTGCTGTTCCTCCAATTTCCGCTGTTGCTCACTCTGGCAATGGAGGAGACCCAGGACAGAGAGGTCGGATTGGGAATGGGAGGGGGAGTTGAAGTGCTGAGCCACCGGGAGTTCAGGTGGGTTGTTGCGGACTGAGCGGAGGTGTTCGGCGAAACGATCGCCCAACCTACGCTTGGTCTCCCCGATGTGGATCAGCTGGCACCTAGGGCAGCGGATGCAGTGGATGAGGTTGGAGGAGATACTGATGAACCTTTGTCGCACCTGGAACGACTGCTTGGGTCCTTGAATGGAGTCGAGGGGGGAGGTGAAGGGTTTGAAGAAGGGTTTCGGCCCGAAACGTCGCCTATTTCCTTCGCTCCATAGATGCTGCTGCACCCGCTGAGTTTCCCCAGCAATTTTGTGTACCTAAGGGAAACTACTCAAGGTGCGGTCTCACCAATTAGCTGTAACATGACATTCCAACTCCTGGAACTCAATTCCCTGACCGATGAAGGCATGCATGCCAAATGTCTTCAACATAATGTTCTACCCACGTCACCACTTTTGGGGAACTGGGTACCAGCACCCCTAGATCCCACCATTTACAGTGCAGGACCTCCATGGCTTAGCTTGCCAGAGTTAAATTCTTGCTGTACTTGGGACAGTACAAAACACCAAGACAAGAATGTGCCTCCAGGGGTGATGGTGGAAGCAGATGCGGTCGCAGCATTTAAAAGGCTTTCAGACAGGCACATGGATATGCAGGGGATAGAGGTTCATGGATAGGCAGATGAGATTAGTTTAACTTGGCATTAGGTTCAGTACAGACGTTATGGGCCGAAGGGCCTATTCCTGTGCTGTACTGTTCTATGTGATGGGTTCTATAATGTGCTGGGTATGGTTCAGTGCCCTCCCATCAGCACCTCACAACACTAATAAGGGTCCTTACCCAAACGTCACCTATCCATATTCTCGAGATGCTGCCTGACCCACTGAGTTACCCCAGTATTTTGTGTCATGTTTTCTTTTACAAATAAGCACTCTGCTTCTAACAGTCACAGTAATAACATATAACATATAACAATTACAGCACGGAAACAGGCCATCTCGACCCCTCTAGTCCGTGCCGAACACATAATCTCCCCTAGTCCCATATACCTGCGCTCAGACCATAACCCTCCATTCCTTTCCCATCCATATAACTATCCAATTTATTTTTAAATGATAAAAACGAACCTGCCTCCACCACCTTCACTGGAAGCTCATTCCACACAGCTACCACTCTCTGAGTAAAGAAGTTCCCCCTCATGTTACCCCTAAACTTCAGTCCCTTAATTCTCAAGTCATGTCCCCTTGTTTGAAACTTCCCTACTCTCAGTGGGAAAAGCTTGATCTCACCCCTTGTCCTAACCTTCTCTGCTACAGAATACTAGTCCCTTTTCCACTTGTGACGCAGGGTCTCAGACCTAAAGCATCTGCTTCTCTTCCCCTTCCCTGCTGAGTATCTGCAGCATCTGTGCCTGTTTGAGTTTTGTGGAGAGGCTGTGCTGGGCAGTGGGCTGGTCCAGAATTCACTGACTGAGAGGTGGAAGAGGGAGAAGTCTCATTACATGAAAGACCTGACTCTGCCGTTGAAGGGCTGCAACCAGCAAGGCTATGGAATAGGTGCTGCACCATGGGACTGGGCCCAGTAGCTCCTAGCTGATCCATCCCGTCATATAAATTATTGGATTCCGTGAATTGGATGCTTTCCTCGTTTCCAGCAGTTCCACAGATTCGAAGATGCCTGTGTATGAATTCCTTAAGGTGGCATGGCCATTGCACGTCCACTTGCAGGACTTAGTGAGATCTTGGTCCAGGACAATTGGGGCCAATGCTCCTCTCCTCACTTGACCATCTTTGTGTCCCGGGTGCAACTCCTGCAGCTGACCTTGAAAGCGCTGAAGGCATTACCCTGGTTCACCCTCATACTGGCCCACTCCTAGCGCCCGACGTCACCAGCGGCTCCCTCCCGGTTACACTGTCCGACGAGCCTTCTGGTGGGTTACTGGTCCTGCCAACTGACAAGCCTTCTGGGCATCGCACCATGGCACCTCAGCAAGGCCTCCGCCACGCGGCAAAGCCCAGACTTGCTGCTGGAAAGGGTAATGCCAGTACTGTTCCAAATCCTCAGGTCTATTGCTTCACTGGCAGCTTCACATGTACCATCCATCAGATGAACAAAACATTGAATCAGCCTCATCAGCTTCGGACCGAGCACTTTTCCTATTGCTTTTTGTTGGTACTATATATGAATATATATTTCTCAACAAATCACAGGGGGACAAATTACCTCAGCTACATCGACGACTGCATTGGTGCTACCTCCTGCACCCATACACAACTCACTGACTTCATCCACTTCACCACTAACTTCCACCCAGCACTCAAATACACCTGGACCATTTCCGAAACTTCCCTACCATTTCTTCACCTCACTATCTCCATCGCAGGTGATAGACGACTGACCGACATCCACTACAAACCCACTGACTCCCATGGCTATCTGGACTACACTTCTTCCTACCCTGCTTCCTGTAAGGACTCCATCCCCTACTCCCAATTCTTCCGTCTACGCCGCATCTGCTCCCAGGATGAGGTGTTCCACACCAGGGCATCGGAGATGTCCTCATTCTTCAGGGAACGGGGGTTCCCCTCTCCATAGATGAGGCTCTCACCAGGGTTTTTTTCGATATCCCGTGACACTGCTCTGTCTCCCCATCCCCCCACTCGCAACAAGGGCAGAGTCCCCCTAGTCCTCACCTTCCACCCTACCAGCTGTCACGTACAACAAATAATCCTCCGTCATTTTCGCCACCTCCAACGTGACCCCACCACTTGCCACATCTTCTCATCTCCTCCCCTGTCTGCTTTCCGCAGAGACCGCTCCCTCCGTAACTCCCTGGTCAATTTGTCCCTTCCCTCCCATACCAACCCATCTCCGGGCACTTTCCCTTGCAACCGCAGGAAATGCTACACTTGTCGTTTACCTCCCGCCTTGACTCCATTCAAGGACCCAAGCAGTCGTTCCAGGTGCGACAGAGGTTCACCTGCACCTCCTCCAACCGCATCTATTGCATCCGCTGCTCTAGATGTCAGCTGATCTACATTGGTGAGACCAAGAGTAGGCTTGGCGATCGTTTCGCCGAACACCTCCGCTCGGTTCGCAATAACCAACCTGATCTCCCGGTGGCTCAGCACTTCAACTCCCCCTCCCATTCCCAATCCGACCGTTCTGTCCTGGGCCTCCTCCAGGACCAGAGTGAGGCCCACCAGAAATTGGAGGAGCAGCACTTATTTCGCTTGGGCAGTTTGTACCCCAGCGGTATGAACATTGACTTCTCTAATTTCAGGTAGTCCCAACTGTCTCCTTCCCTTCTCAGCTCTCCCTTCTCAGCCCTCTGGCTCCTCCTGTTCCTTTCTTCTTCTTCTTCTTCTTCTCTCTCCCCCCCCCCCCCCCCCCCCCTCACATCAGTCTGAAGAAGGGTTTCGGCCCGAAACGCTGCCTATTTCCTTCGATCCATAGATGCTGCTGCACCCGCTGAGTTTCTCCAGCATTTTTATCTACCTGGGACAAATTACCATCTGAGTTCAGGATAATCAGGATGTAGTGATGTGCACATCCCAAATGGATAAAGAATTTCCATGGGAAACAGGGAACAAGAGCTCATTCTAATATGCCTGACGTTTACAATGAATGCTTTATTTGAGAACTATTCAATCAAATCAGCTAATACTACACCTGAATGCACAAATATACCACAGATGTTGCCGAAATACAGCTAGGGTGAGAAACCCAACATTGAAATGGTTCCATGTGCACTACATAATAAAATACACTTGTTGCTCATTTTCACATCTGGTTATTTTAAAGGATGATTGAGGTTTGATTCAAAGGCATAAAAAGGGAAACCAATGGTATAATGACAATCATCTACAGTTAAAGTGCTTCAAGATGTTGAATTATGTAATTACAGGGAAATGATGCAGAAATCCATCCAGACATTAGCAGACTCAAGTGCAGACTAGACATGCATGCTATTTACAACATGACTAAACAACCTATGGAACAGGCCAACAGGAATATCAAAGTGATAAGGCAGAGATTAGGTGCAATGGTTTTTTTTTCTTTAAAAGGAACTTACAAAAGGCACAGTGTTGGAATAACTGAACGGGTCAGGCAGCATCTCTGGAGAACATGGAGGTGACGTTTCAAAGGTTTCTTTATTAGTCACCAACACCAATTCATGTAGTGAAATTCTTGTTGCACATAAAAAAAGAATACAAACATGACAATAATAAAGAAATTTAAACATAAAAAATATCCCCCCACAATGGTTTTCATTATGAGGGAAGGCACTAAGTCCAGTCCCCATCCCCATGTCCACCCATAGTCAGGCCTATTGAGGCCTCCGCAGTCGCCTCTACGGGGCCTGATGTTCCAGGCCGTTCTCGCCGGGTGATGGTGCTCCGGCGTCGGGAGAGTCCTCTCAGCGGCATGGGACACCTGGAACGGCTGCCTCCTTACTCGAGACCACGGCTTCTGAAGCCAACAGGATGGAGCTCCGCCACTGGCGATCTCGCTGAGATCCGAGGCTCCCGATGTTAAAGTTCAGCGCCGCTGCCGGCGGCTGGCCGCTCCACAGACCCACAGCTCCGCGATGTTTCATCGGCGGTCTCAGCTCACCGGAGTTCCTGCGCGGCGACCCGAGCAAGGCATCTGCCGCTCTGCCGCTGCCGAAGCCAAGGTTCTGGGCGGTCCCCTCAGGAAACGCCGCTCCAGGCCCTCTGGTAGGCCGCGAGGACGGGTCGAAATTGCAGCCCGGAGAAAAGCTGCCTCTCCGACCAGGTAGGGACCCTGAAAAGTAGTTTCACCCTTCCACCCCCACCCCCCCCCCCCACACATAAAACAGACTAGAACTCCAGAACAAAACACTTTAAACAAAATGCATCGGTTCTTTATTTTGTGTGTGTGTGTGTGTGTGTTTACATATTCTGTTGTGCTGCTGGAAGTAAGAGTCTCATTGTTGTGTCTCGGACATTTAACTATAAAACACTCTTGACTTGTAGGATCTCATGAATTAGTTGCAGCAGTCCCTCAGGGCTGAAGAAGCCGGTGTGCAATTTATTTTTAAGGTGCGATGGCAGCTTGCAAAGTACTTAGTGAGATCTTGGTCCAAGACAGTTGTGGCCAGACTCCAGTGCACAGACCTCAGTGGTCACACATAGACTGATAGTGTGGAAACAGGCCCTTCGGCCCAACTTGCCCACGCCGGCCAACATGTCCCAGCTACACTAGTTGAAGTCCACTGATAGTTTACCTCTTTGTGAAGCACCCTGCATGTACGCACACCAGCTCAGCACGTCCTCATTCTCCAGGAACTTCTCCCACCCCTTCCTAGACACGCTCTCCACTCAACATACAACACAGAAGATGGAATACCATCGTTATCACTCTTCCCCACCCAACAATGGGCCATTATGGACTCCACCTTTCCTTAGTCATCTGTTACCAGCCCCGCCCGCTTTGTTCTGGCCTTTTCATACTTCCAGTTCCCTCCCCTCTACTTTCAGTCTGAAGATGGGCCCAGACCCAAAACACCAACCATCCATTTTCTCCAAAGATGCTGGTTGACCCGCTGAGTTAGTCCAGCACTTTGTGTCTATACATGGAATACAATACTTGGCAGTAAAGGTTAAGATGCAAGAGAGCTTTTCATTCTTACTTGATGCCCAACATTCCAGAGGCTAAAAATTAACATCCACAAGCATGAATCAGAATCTTTATTTTGCTCTATGTTGTAAGATTTAGAAAAAAGTAAAGTAAAAAATATTTGACTCTTCAAATCCCGTTCTTATCCAAAGGTGCGTTTATTTGTCACGTGCAAAATGTTAACACAGTGAAATTATTTTTCTTTCATCACTCCAGTGGAGTATTGCCATACTGCTGATCCTCAATTAGCAAGTGTACAGAAATAGTCTACCGAGGCCGCATGTAAGAGGCATCATGTGTTGGCACCATTTTCCAAGTCCGCGCTCTAGTTGCTGTGAGCGGTGCCTGTTCCAGGCAAGCCCCAGGCTGCTGCAGGGCCTCCAGCCATTTCCTACCTTGGACGCCACGTCAATAGACAATAGGCGCAGGAGTAGGCCATTCGGCCCTTCGAGCCAGCACTGCCATTCAATGTGATCATGGCTGATCATCTACAATCAGTACCCCGTTCCTACCCTCTCCATATCCCTCAACTCCACTATCCGTAAGAGCTCTATCTAACTCTCTCTTCAAAGCATCCAGAGAACAAGCCTCCACAACCCTCTGAGGCAGAGAATTCCACACACTCACAACTCTGTGTGAAAAAGCTTTTCCTCATCTCCGTTCTAAATGGCTTACCACTTATTCTTGCTGTTCTGGACTCGCCCAACATTGGGAACATGTTTCCTTCCTCTAGCGTGTCCAAACCCTTAATAATCTTATATTTTTCAATAAGATCCCCTCATCCTTCTAAATTCCAGAGTATACAAGCCGAGCCACTCCAATCTATCAACATATGACAGTCCCGCCATCCCGGGAATTAATCTTGTGAACCTATGCTGCACTCCCTCAATAGCAAGAATGTCCTTCCTCAAGTTTGGATACCAAAACTGCACACAATACTCTTGTTATGAAGGCCAACATGCCATTCGCTTACTTCACTGCCTGCTGTACCTGCATGCTTACTTTCAGTGACTGATGAACAAGGACCCCCAGATACTGTTGTACTTCCCCATTTCCACACATTTATCCACATTAAACTGCATCTGCCATGCATCTGCCCACTCACCCAACCTGTCCAAGTCACCCTGCATTCTCATAGCATCCTCCTCACAGTTCACACTGCCACCCAGCTTTGTGTCATCTGCAAATTTGCTAATGTTACTTTGAATCCCTTTATCCAAATCATTGATGTATATTGTAAATAGCTGCGGTCCCAGTGAGCACCGAGCCTTGTGGTACCCCACTAGTCACTGCCTGCCATTTTGAAAGGGACCCGTTAATCCCTACTCTTTGTTTCCAGTCTGCCAACCAATTTTCTATCCATGTCAGCACCCTACCCCAAAAACCATGTGCTCTAATTTTGCCCACTAATCACCTATGTGGGACCTTATCAAATGCTTTCTGAAAGTCAAGGTACACTACATACACTGGCTCTCCCTTGTCTATTATCCTAGTTACATCCTCAAAAAATTCCAGTAGATTAGTCAAGCATGATTTCCCCTTTGTAAATCCATGCTGACTCGGACCGATCCTGTTACTGCTATCCAAATGTGCCGCTATTTCGTCTTTTATAATTGACTCCAGCATCTTCCCCACCCCCCGATGTCACGCTAACTGGTCTATAATTCAGTTTTCTTTCTGCCGCCCTTCTTAAAGAATGGGACAACATGAGCTACCCTCCAATCCACAGGATATGATCCTGAATCTATAGCACATTGGAAAATGATCAAAAATGCATCCACAATTTCTCGAGCCACTTCCTTAAGTACCCTGGGATGCAGACCATCAGGCCATGGGGATTCATCAGTTTTCAGTCCCATCAGTCTGCCCAACACCATTTCCTGCCTAATGTGGATTTCCTTCAGTTCCTCCATCACCCTGGGTCCTCTGGCCACGACTATATCAGGAAGATTGTTTGTGTCCTCCTTAGTGAAGACAGATCCAAAGTACCTGTTCAACTCATCTGCCATTTCCTTGTTCCGCATAATAAATTCACCTTTTTCAGTCTTCAAGGGTCCAACTTTGGCCTTAACTAGTTTTATTCCTCTTCGCATACCTAAAGAAGCTTTTACTATCCTCCTTTATATTCTTGGCTAGCTTACCTTCGTACCTCATCTTTTCTTCCCGTATTGCTTTTAGTTATCTTCTGTTGCTCTTCAAAAGTTATCCAATCCTCTGGCTTCCCGCTCATCTTTGCTAGGTTATACTTCTTCTCTTCTATTCTTATACTGTCCCTGACTTCCCTTGTCAGCCACGGTCGCCCCTTACTCCCCTTGGAATCTTTCTTCCCATTTGGAATGAACCGATCCTGCACCTTCTGTATTATTCCCAGAAATACCTGCCCTTGTTGTTCCACTGTCATCCTTCCAGTTTTCTAATGTATCTTTCCAGTTAACTTTGGCCAGCTCCTCCCTCATGGCTCCATAGCCCCCTTTGCTCAACTGTAATACGGACACCCCGGATTTACCCTACTCCCTCTCAAATTGTAGATTAAAATTTATCATATTATGGTCTCTACCTCCTAATGGCTCCTTTACCTCGAGTTCCCTTTATTAAATCCGGTTCATTGCACAACACTAAATCCAGAATTGCCTTCTCCCTGGTAGGCTCCAATACAAGCTGCTCTAAGAATCCATCACGGAGGCACTCCACAAACTCCCTTTCTTGGGGGTCCAGTTCCAACCTCATTTTCCCAGTCTACCCACATGTTGAAATCTCCCATAACAACCGTAGCATTACCTTTATTACATGCCAATTTTAACTCTTGATTCAACTTGCGCCCTATATCCAGGCTACTGTTTGGGGGCCTGTAGATAACTCCCATTAGGGTCTTTTTACCCTTACAATTCCTCAGTTCTATCCATACTGACTCTACATCTCCTGATTCTATGTCATCCCTTGCAAGGGACTGAATTTCATTCCTCACCAACAGAGCTACCCCACCCCCTATGCCCACCTGCCTGTCTTTTTGATAGGACGTATACCCTTGGATATTCAGTTCCCAGCTCTGGCCCTCTTACAGCCATGTCTCTGTAATTCCCACAACATCATACTTGCCAGTTTCTAACTGTGCCTCAAGCTCATCCACTTTATTTCTTATACTTTGCGCATTCATATACAACACAATGACTACGGTATTCTCCTCCCCTTTCACAATAGTCACTATTGACTCCCTTATCCCTTTTCGAACTTTCCTTCCCATTAATTCGAGACTCTTTTGTAAGTTTTCCTGTACTCACTTCCCCTTTAACTCCATCTTTATACTCCCAATATGTCAACTCCTCCCCCCCATGAGGTACTGGAAACAATCCAGAGATAACCACCCTGGAAGTCCTGCTTTTCAGTCTTCTTTCTAACTCTCTAAACTTGCGTAGCAGAAACTCCTTCTTCTTCCCGACGTCGTTTGTGCCGACGTGCACAACTCCTGCCGGCTGTTCACCCTCCCTCTCCAGGATGTTCTGAATGTGGTTCGTGTTCATGTCCACCTTTGTTCCCCAGGGGGTGGGAGCCTTCTGCAGCCGACCTCGAGGGAGCAAGAGACTGCACACTCTAGAACCTTAAGCGAAACACAAAGTGCTGGAAGAACTCAGTGGGTTAGGCAGCATCTGTGGAAAGTATGAACAGACAGTTTTGGGTTGGGAACCTTCTCTGATCTGAATCATCATCTGTCCATTCCCTCCAGAGATGTTCATAAGTTCGGCCCATCAAGTCTACTTCGCCATTCAATCATGGCTGATCTATCTTTCCCTCTCAACAGATGCTGCCTGACCTGCTGAGTTCCTCTCGCACTTTGTATTTTGCTTTCTGTCTGCATTTAATTTTCCATTAAATTATTGGTCTGTTCTCTATTCCACAAAGGATTTTTGAAAAAAGGATTGGTTAAGAAATTGCACGATTGCTTGTCTGTTCGCAAGCCTCCAAGGTTTGATCACCCCGCGCGGGGGAGCTGACCTCCCCCCCCCGATGCGGGAGCTGATCGGCCCGACGCGGAGGGCCCAAAAGCTGCCGACTACGGGAGTCAAGATCGTCCCGTCAATGGAGGGCTTGAGGCACCCGACTGCGGAACAACAAAGGGAAGGGACTTGAACTTTATTTCGCCTTCCATCACTGTGAGGAATGTGTAGGAGTCACCGTGGTGGATGTTCATGTTAAAATGTGTTTTGGGTGATCTGTTACTTTTTATTTGTATGACTGACTTTGGCAAATGAAATTCCTCGTATGTTGCAAAACATACTTGGCAAATAAAGTGCTCTTCTGATTCTGATTCTGTTCGCAAGCCTCCAATATGAAATTATTGCTAATTACAGCAGTTTTAGAAAGCTAGGGAGAGTAGATTGTGTGCAGCTGTTATTGGGGACATGTGGAATTCATTTAAAGGCTGGTTATAATTTCGGACCAACATGTTCCAGAGAACACCAAGGATTACAAGGTTCAGAAACCTTGGAAGAATGAAAAGTACATGCAAGGTTTTGGGAGCTGAAATCAGGCAGGGCCCTTGACAAATATTAGGAAAGCAAGAAAGAAGGCATGAAATGTCCTAGATTAGTAAAATTATAGGGAATCCAAAGACATTTTATACATACATTAAAAATAGGAGGGTAAATATGTACAGGGTAGGACCACTCAAAGAGAAAGGAGTGAATTTATACCAGGGGCCGGAGGAAGTGGGCGAGGAACTAAATGTGGTATTCAGCAAGAAGGATGGCGCAGCGGTAGAGCTGCTACCTTACAGTGCCACCCAGGCTGATTACATAGGATGTAGACGGCAGAAAATTGGCTGAGCTGAGGACAAGAAGGTTGTCAAAAGATTGAGCAGGATACAAGCCAGTTGGTAATGTGGGCAGAGGAATGGCAAGTGGCGTTTAACCCAGCCAAGTGTGAGGGGAAACACAAGTACACAGTAAATGGGCTCAGTAAGTTGCAACCTACTGTGAATAACAAAAATGGTGTGTTGGTCGGCGTGGATACAGTCGGCTGAAGGACCTGCTTTCACGCCGTATCTCTCAATCAAATCAATCCAAGGCTTATGTCTGAAAATTTTTATTTTGTTTTCATTATTCCTGAACATTCCTTTAAGCGGTAAAGCTCCTGACGATGCACGTGTCAAGTGCTCAGGTAGGATTAACAAAATTTTAAGATTCTAAATTACAATTTTGTTGAGCCTTCAGAGACAGAATTGGAAAAATACTAAAGGAGTCAGAGTAACATCCACACATATAATGGAGGCGCCATCTTCATGCAATGGCGGGCAAGATGTAAAAAGCCACCCAAAAATTGTCACACATTTATACACCAAATTAATTTGTTATCAGAAAAAGTACTATGTAATAAATCTGTACATCCAAATAAATTTGGGTTCTACGCCTAAAGTTACATTATAAGGTTATATACATTTATTACCCCCTTTCATATTACCTTAAGTAAGCCTTCATTCCCACCGCAACATAAAACAAGACTAAGCTGCAAGACTAACTCTTGGAGAGGAGGAAAACAAAATGAGAAGATTAGTTTACACGCCCAATTATATCCTTTAGACCTGTCTAATAAAACATCAACAGATCCCCAGCCTTTCTAACAGTGTCATCATTTCTTGTACACTAACCTACCGTGAATTTCAGTGCAGACGATCACTTCTGTCCTTATTCTTCACTCTTTGGATCTTTGGATGGACTGAAGCTGAGAATTAATTACCTCTCAGACTAGAAGATATAGAAGTTGAGCTGGTCCAATTATATTCATGACTGATGTGCACTCTATTACTGTATACATAAACTGACAAATGTACACAAATTAAAATTAAATGCAGCAAGTTCCCAACATTGATAAAATACAAAAACATAGCAGGGTTTTGAGTAACGCTCACAAAAACTAGAATGCACAAAGTTTCTGGAGTTAGCTTTCTATGTCTGGTTCAGAAAGCTAACTGTCTCAGAACAGAGGCTCGAATAACTTTTAAGTAGTCAGATGTTCCCCTCCTTTGCAATAGAACAAATAATTTTAAATAAACTTTGTCCTCTTCACTGAAGAGAGCTAGTCTATTCTTCATTAATGAGCTATGTTTGTGTGGGAAGATCAGCACTGCGTTGTAGTAATGCTTACTGCATATAATCCAAGCCTTTACTGAAGAGTTGGTTAAAACAGTCAACACGAGCTCAGGATCAAGGGAAACAGATGTTGCTTAAAACTTCCACCAATGGAACCCACACTTTACCCAGTGTTAACCCAATGTCTCCTTGCAGTTTAAACTGTGCAAGTTCCAGTTTAACAAACGAAAAATGATCCTCAGCTCCCCTGGTCTCTGGCCTTCCTTAGTCAATTTTCACGTTTGTGTAGATCTTTCTGACAAAGGCACTTGTTCCCATAAAACCAACAGCACCTGGTGGGAAAAAAAGGAGCACAGCGTCTTACAATCCAAACAATCCTGATTAACATTAATATTCCATTTACAACAACAGCATAGTTTCTGCTTTGTCAAATTAATTTTTCTATACCTAGTTACATTATAATGTTATACACGTTTATTACTATGTACTTGTCCAAGTGTCTTTTAAGTGTTGTTATAGTGCCCGCCTCAACTCCCTCCTCTGGCAGCTCGTTCCATATATCCACCAATATAGGTGCAGCTCTGTGGGAAACCAAATGACAATTTCCTGGCCGACCCAGTATGGACTGAGGTGAAATACAGGAGTTCATGTATAACTACTGGAGATGCTTGAGATGAGTTAATATCCATGCACGGAGCCTGAACACTAACGGTTGTGTACTTGCCTCAACTACATCCTCTGGTCGTTCATTCCATATACCACCTTCAGTGAAAATGTTGCCCCCCCCCCCCCCCAGGTTCCTATTAAATCTTGCCCCTCTCACTTCAAACCTCTGGTTCTACATTCCCCCACTCTAAGTAAAAGGGAGCAGTCAAACAGACAGTTCAAACATAATAAACTAAATGAGATTTTCAATTTGGTAAATCTGGTTTCTTCACCAAGTGGTTTCAGACATGTCTACCCCCCTCCCCCCTCCCACGCCCAGTCAACGTCAAGTGCTGAAGCAGGTAAAATCTAACATAAAAGTCTTGATGCATGTTTCCATTCCAATTACCCTGAAATGCTTAATTGCCTAATAAAAGGAAAAAAACTGAAATTATTCAGCAACACTCAGAACCTCAGTGAGTCCCAGAGTTTTACAGCCAATTAAGCCTTTTTTCTTTGAACTGTAGCCACGGTTGTAAGACAGGAAATGCTGCAACCAATTTGCACCCAGCAAGTTCCCAGTGACAGTAATGTGATAAAGACCAGATAATGAGTTTGAAGTATTGGTGGGTGGACAAATACCAACAGAACCGAAGAAAATTACACCACTTCTCCGCAAAATAGTTTTGTGGGATCAAGACTGCGTAGTCAAAGCATGTAGCAAGACTTAAAGTGACAACTAACCCATTGAAAGTTAAGTCCGAACAACTGCACCACAACTTCACTGTAGGGCGGTACAGCGCCTGTGACCCAGGTTCGATCCTGACTAGTTGATTAGCGCAAGTGTCAGGGGTTATGGGGAGCAGCAGGAGAATGGGATAGATAGATAGATCAGCCAAATGGACTAATTCTGCTCCTATCACTTATGAACTTATGACTACAGGTGCTGTCTGTTGAGTTTGCATGTTCTCCCAGTGACCACATGGGATTTACTCATGATCCGGTTTCCTCCCACACTCCAAAGACGTACAGGTTTGGATGTGGGAGGAAACCGGAGCGCCCGGAAAAAAACTCACGCAGTCATAGGGAGAACGTATAAACTCCATACTGTTATGTAAAAATTGTAAAATTGTCCCTAGTGTGTAGGATAGTGTTAGTGCACGGGGGTGAGCGCTGGTCAGCTCGGACTCAGTGGACTGAAGGGCCTGTTTCCATGCCATATCTCTAAAGTATAACTAACATCAAAATCATCACAATATCAATTTCCCCTGCGACACATTGTTCCCCGATGATACTCGCCCAATAGGTCATTCGATAAGTCTTGATGGCTTGGCTCATCAACTTACCAACCAGTCAACTTCAATGCACAGCTAGGTCACCAGACATGTCCAACATTTAATAGCTTTTGATTTATAAATGGCAAATACAGATAGGTCCGCAGTAACAATAAATCATTGCTCTCAGTTTAGAGAAATTACTGCTATTTTTTAAGTTTTAGGGTGCATGGAAGCCAAATTTGACCATTTAATTTAGAATTATTCAATGATACATCATAGAATGGACAGCGCAGCGGTAGAGTTGCAGCCTTACAGTGCCAGAGACCCGGGATTGATCATGACTTTGGGTGTTGTCTGTATGGAGTTTGTACGTTCTCCCCGTGACCTGCGTGGGTTCTCTCTGGGAGCTCCGATTTCCTCCCACACTCCAAAGATGTACAGGCTTGTAGGCTAATTGGCTTGGTAAAATTGTAAATGGTCCCTAGAGTGTGTAGGATAGTGTTAGTGTGCTAGAATTGCTGGTCGGTGTACTCAGTGGGCCAAAGGGCTGGATTCCTCTACCTATCTCTAAACTAAAATTAAACACTTTCAGTTTCATTCCAATCCACAGCCCATGTTCAGACAAATAAAATCCAAAGCTGGCAACCCTGGTTTTAGTGTCCACCTAGACCCTGATCTAGCCTTGGAGACACCAGAGACTGCAAGCGCTAGTTACTGGAGCAACAAACAATCTGCTGGTGTTGCCAGAGTAAAAGCCCTGTCCCACTGTACAAGCTCATTCAAGAGCTTTCCCGAGTTTAAACTCGTGGTAAGTACATAGAATGAACGAAGCGGGTACGTCCAAGCCCGTGGACGTCTCTTAGAGGCTCGTAACGCTAACGGCAGGTACTCGGGAAACGCGGTAAGCTCGGGAAGACTCTTGAAGATTTTTCAACATGTTGAAAAATGTCCACGAGAGCCCCGAGTATCTGCGAGCGGCCATTACCGTAAATCTCCGAGTTTGAATCAGGGCAAACTCGGGAGAACTCTTGAATGAACTCGTACAGTGGGACAGGGCTTTAAGTTTGGAACGAGGCTACACCACATCGCTAACAAAAACGACAGATGTAGCTAGGACCTGAGCGAGTGCCCGTGGCTACACCTTGGATTTGTACAAAGTGAGAGCAGTTGAAAGAGAAGTTGGTCAGAGTTCAGCCAGGCAGATGAGAGTGTTGGTGAAGGGGAAACATAGAAAATAGGTGCAGGAGTAGGCCATTCGGCCCTTCGAGCCTGCACCGTCATTCAATATGATCATGGCTGATCATCCAACTCAGTATCCTGTACCTGCCTTCTCTCCATACCCCCTGATCCCTTTAGCCACAAGGGCCACATCTAACTCCCTCTTAAATATAGCCAATGAACAGGCCTCAACTACCTTCTGTGGCAGAGAATTCCAGAGATTCACCACTCTCTGTGTGAAAAATGTTTTCCTCATCTCGGTCCTAAAAGATTTCCCCCTTATCCTTAAACTGTGACCTGTGAGCTGGTTGGATGTGTGTTGCAGAAAGAAGCAGAAGGTTTTAACATCTTTTCAATGGACGATGGAGATGTATACGGACTGGACACCCAGAATGATGAGGTGGTGGGAGCTAGAGAATGGACATTGTGAAAGTGACGGAACAAGCTGTCCTGGATGCAAGGGGGAACGTAATGACAGGGGGAAACAGGATAGAGTACGGTATGAAGAAACAAGTTCAATGGGGCAAGAGCATTGTGAGGCAGCGGTAGAGTTGCCGACTTACAGCGCCAGAGACCTGGCTTTAGTACCGACAATGGGTGCTGTCCAATGGAGTTTGTACATTCTCCATGACTGTATGGGGTTTCCCCGGGTGCTCTGCATTCCTCCCACACTCCAAAGACGTACAGGTTTGTAGGTTAATTGGGTTCAGTACAAATTGTAAATTGTCCCTAGTGTGTAAGGTAGTGCTAGTACGGACTCAGTGGGCCGAAGGGCCTGTTTCTACGCTGTATCTCTAAACCAAACTAAAGCAGGCAGAAATAATGGGCCTATTTAAGGATCCTGGCTATGGACCTTGGATCTGTCTATGGATCCCGGGTAAGAAAAGCAGGAAGTGTAGGGACGAGGCATGATCACGTTGAAACTATGGAGGGGAAATCTGCTGATGTGATGAAATCTGTGACAGTGGGCCGGTGGTTGTTGGTAAGGTCATGATGCACGGAGAGATAAGAGGTGGTATCTGAGAGCCGTCGCTGGGCCAGTGCAAAGTAAAGGTAGTCCACCCGACTATAACAGCACTGACCGTCTGTGGATTTGATAACTAGGTTGCTCAGTGAATGGATAGCTACGCATTTGCACAATGTATGCATGGAGTTGGTGAGGGCTGTGGAGAAGTTGAGGCATAGGAAGGAACTGCAGATGCTGGTTTAGACCGTAGACACAAAGTGCTGGGGTAACTCAGCGGGTCAGGCATCTCTAGAGAAAAAGGATGGGTGACGTTTCGGGTCAGAACTCTTCTTGAGATTGACCCTTCATTAGTCTGCAGAAGGTTTCCGACCCAAAATGTCACCCATCCTTTATCTCTAGAGATTCCTGACTGACCCGCTGAGTTACCCCAGCACTTTGTGTCTATCTTTGGAGAAGTTGAGGTGGATGATATCACAGCAATTGGAAGTGAAAGGTTCAAGCGAGGGTAAAAGGTCCAAAGGGTCTAAGAAGAAGCGGAGAGTTGGAGACTTGAGAAGAGGTTATCAGTGGAGGGTTGATGAGGACTCCTTGCCAATGAAACAGGCACAGAGGCGACAGAAGAGCTCAACGTCATGTCAGGCCCAGAATTGGTTGAGGTACTGGCAGAGATGCACAAAGGTAAGACCTGTGTTGAGGACTGACTGTTCAGCATAAGCATATAGATGCTGTTTGACCCACTGCGTTCTTCCAACAGATTGTTGCTCCTGAACCACTACAATTCCAACACAGCACTTACCACACATGATCCCAAGCGCAGAGCTGAATACTGCCATGTACCCAAAATAGAATGCCGTCTGAAACAGTCCATACATCCTTTTGAACAAAAGTAGTAAATCATGATTTTAGTGCACAATAGACCAACATTTAATCACACAAATTATTCAGCTTTTAACAGTTCTTAAAATTTGATGAACATGTGCTCTTACACACACAATATCCTATTATGCAATGACATTTATTTCCATACAAAAGGTGGCCATCTTTCGACTGAAGGGAGGCCAGTCTCAATAAAAATTTAAGAGACTGGGGGACAGAAGTTAATGACAACGCAACACTATGAGAGTCAAAATAAACCAAGGAAAACTTGCCAAATAAGTCAAGTCCAAAAGCAAAATGTCACCAGGCTTGTATAGACTAGAATACAATGGTAAGTCAGAACAAAAATAGATGAGCCACTATCAACTTCACAATAATCTTTGGAGTTTGGTATTGTATTGTCATAGGGTGAGAAATATTAGAGATGAGGAAAATAACCACAAGCTTGGGCTAAGTGGTAAACGTTATTACTTTAAAAAAAATATATAAAAGCTATTACATTTATTCGTGAGGGAATTAAGATCTTGGGCTGGAATAAACAGAAAACACAGCCATGGATTAAATTTGGGGAAAGCACTTATTTGAGGGCTGAGAGGCTGGAGGCAATTCCTGAGGATCAGATAGAAGACCCTATTATGAGATGTGAAAGTGAAAGGGGATTGTTTTAAAGTCAAGCCGTTATTAAATTAAAGGTCATCAAACATAAGTGTCATGTGCAAACAGCAGCTGGTTTCAGATAGGACTAAGAAACAGGAAGAATTGGTTGACCTCAGGTTTACAGGATAGGAAATGCTGCCCAGCAGTGTGTGGGAGCAGTCATGTCTTTGAGAAATTTTATGTGGGGATAACGTTACTGAAAAGCAGCGCATAATTCAAAAATACGTAAATTAAACATAAATTCATAAGTGATGGATGGATGAATGAAGAAACAATACTTTATTATCACATGTGACAAGTCACAGTGAGATTTGTTGTTTTGCCCACTCAAGGTCTGCATAAAGGGCGCCCACAGTTACTAAGTATTTCATTTGTGGTCCCCTTAGTTCTCCGCGCCCCCCCCCCCCCCCCAGGTCTCTCATTGTTCTCCCTCTGGGCGGTGATAGGAGCAGAATTAGGCTGTTCGGCCCATCAAGTCCTCTGCCATTCAATCTATCTTTCCTTCTTAACCCCAATCTCCTGCCTTCTCCCCATAACCCGAGACACCCATAGTCACATATGGCTGTGGTAACATCTTTGTTAATCTCTGTACTCTCACCAGCCAAATGGTATCATTCCTACAGCAGTGGGACCAAAACTGAATAAAGTACTCAAAATGTGGCATCATCAGCATCTTGTACGACTGAAACATAACTTCCCAACTTCAAGACTCTATTCCCTTTCCACCACCCTATCTACCTGTGATGCTATTTCCAGGGAGGAATGTCCTTGTACTCCTGGATTCCTCTGCTCTGCAACATTGCCCAGGACCCGACTGTTCACTGCGAAGGTCCTGCCCTGCTTGACTTCCCAAAATGTAACACCCCATACTTATCTGAATTAAACTCCATTTGCCATTCCTCGGCCCACTTGCCCAACTGATCACGATTCCACTGGTATTCTTGACAGCCATTTTCACTATCTATGATACCACCTATTTTAGTGTCATCTGCAAACTTACTATCATGCCTTGTCCACATTCACATCCACATTCTCTTTAACCAAGTTACCACGATCATGCATTCTGAACACCTTTATTTGGCTTGACAGTACAATTATAAGTTAAACAAATAAACTTGGTTGCGTACTTTGTTTTGAAGAAGTAGTAGTAGAAGGAGTACATGTAAACATAGACTGCAGTAGATGCTGCCGAAAGAAAGCTTGTCCATTGCCTGCAACAGCAAGAAGTTTCATGTTGAGAAAAGATGCATTAAATCAAAAATCTTCAATATCACTCTACATACTAAAACATTCCACAACAGGAAAGTATAGAACATAGTACATCACAGGCGCAGGCTCTTGGGCCTTCAATGTCTGTGCCCAACATGATGTCAAGCCATCTCTTATCTCCTTGCACATAACCTGAATCCCTCCATTCCCTGCATATCCATGTGTCTATCCTAACGCTGCTTTAAAGGCACTATCATATCTCGCTCCATTACCACCCCTGGCAGCGCGTTTCCAACACCCACTACTCATCGTGTAACAAAAACTTGCAATCATAAAGAATGCAACTTTAAGTAGATAGAGGACCACTTCCTTTGAGAATTGCTGTCATGTCATTATATGAGGCGTTATGTTATAACGTAAAACAGTCCAAATTCAGAGAGCTGCAGTTTTATTAGATTAGAAACAGATCTTTTCATTCTAGCATTTTTGTTCCAAACCAAAAGCTGCAACCAATACAAAGATCAGAGTCTCATGGCAAAAAACTAACCCCGGGGCTCTTTGTTGCCACAGGTGACAGATGGTTCAAAAGCTGCACATAGGCACAGCAGTAGAGATGCTGCTTTACAGCGCCAGAGCCCCGGCTCTATCCTGACTACAAGTGCTGTTTGTATGGAGTTTGTACGTTCTCCCCATGGGCTTTCTCCGGGTGCTCCGGTTTCCTTCCACACGCCAAACGCTTTGTAAAATTGCCCAGTGCGTGGGTATCACTGGTCGGCACGGACTGAGTAGCCAGCAGGGCATGTTTCCTTGCTGTGTCTCTAAAGTCTAAAGTAAAGTCAATGCAGCTGCAATGAAAGTAGACGGAGCACCATGTTTTTCACAGAATTGTCAGTCTCTGAAATAAGCTGTTATAATCTCAATTTAACTGATCGTAATAAAAGTAAAATTAATTCCGCATTACCACAGGACGAACCTGGCAGGTATTATTGAACAAATGGGAATTTTACATATAAAACCATGGCTCTTGTTCAACACTTCAACACACTCATCAGGGCAGTACAGTGGCGCAGCAGTAGAGTAGCTGCCTCGTGGCGCCAGAGACACTGGTTCAATCCCGGCTGCGAGCGCTGTCTGTACGGAGTTTGTACGTTCTCCCTGAGACCACGTGGGTGTTCTCTGGGTGCCCCGGTTTCCTCTCGCATCCAAAATATGTGCAGGTTTGTAGGTTAAATGGCTGCTGCAAATTGTTCCTGTTGTGCAGCATCGAACTAGTGTACGGGTTCCACACCTAAACTAAACCACATCGTAATGTGCTGTACATGTACACAGGGGTTCAAATACAAAGCCCTTTAGCGTTACAAAGCCTGCTGAATAGTAGTTGGGTTCCCATATAAAGAGCAGTGAATTGGATAAAGTACCGGAGGCATTTGGTATCAACAAATCTGAACCAAAGTGAAAGTTAAACACAATCAGATATTTTGAGAGTCTGGTTCACTGGAGTGACAGGAAACAGTTCTGTACTAAAGCCCTTCTCACACACGGCTTAGTCTCAGAGATATAGTGTGGAAACAGGCCCATCGACCCACAGAGTCCACACCAACAATTGATCTTGCGGACACAGGATTGGTGTCATCCCATTTTGGCATGACTATGGCATGACTTGGCATGACCCTACACACTATGGACAATTTTACAGAAGCCAATTAACCTACAAACCTGCACGTCTTAGGGATGTGGGAGGAAACTGGAGCACCCGGAGGTAACCCACATGATCACATGGAGGACTTACTGCAGAGAGAGCACCCGAGGTCAGGAACGAACTTGGGTCCCAGGCACTGTAAGGCAGCAGCTCTACCACTGTCCCAGCCTCCAGTAAATGAACATTTAACCAATAGTCACACAGATAGGTGGGAGATAACTTACCACCTGTAATCTTCAGCATTTAGCAGAAAGTAAGTGCAGACAATGGTAACGCACACGGTCACAATGCAGAGAATAACCAGGACAAGCATCATGAAACCGTATACGTAATATATCTTGTAAGCCCAAAAAGAGGTGAAGATGAAGTACCTGAAGGAGAGAAGAACAGTAAATCACAATGCACTTTTTAAATTGATCTGTCTAAACTTCAGTGATTATAGTTTTTAGAGTTTATGACAACTGTACAAATTCACACAGTAATCCAACTAAATCAGTGTATTAACACCAAGACCCAGTTCCCTTTAATACCATCGTATACATTCTTTACACATCTGAAAGTGCTCTCACCATTGGCCATCATCAGTGATTTACCCTGTTTAAAATGACCAGTGGGTCAGAATGAGCAGAGTCCTGTATTGGTATTGCTAAATGATTTCACCACCTCCTCTACCTCACTTGTACACAGCATTACGTTTCTGCGTAAATGTGAATACCGTAAGGCTTCACTGAAGAATGCTGCATTCCACTATTTAAATGGAAAGGAATGCTTCAAAATCAGTTATTTACAAGCGAATGGCCAAGAATAAACCATTCCTGCTCCTTCCTTCCTACAGGCAAAAATGCTATAAATATTCATCAGATCAAACAGTATCTGTGGAGAAAGAATATTCATCCTGAATGAAGGGGGACACGTCGAGAACAAAGGGGGGCCCGGCAGGGGGCTGCCTGCAGTCACGTGTGGTGGCAGGCAGTAGATAGGACTGTTTGGTGAACTTTTTGAAACGTTGTCGCTGCCAGAAACGTGGCGACTCGTGTTCTGCCCAGGTGAGGTCTGCTGCATGAATGTATCGGGTTGTACAAAGCATTTCACTGTACCTTGGTACATGTGACAATAAAGTATCAGTGAACTGTGTGGCTGGCTGTTAAGTGAGCTTAGTGACATCTTGTGATACTGGATAACCTGTAGCTCACTGAACAGATCCATGATGGCAGTCACTGTCAGGGAAGTGCAATCAATGCACAGAAACCATATCATCTCTCTTGGCCCTTACGTAAAAATTCTGTAGAGAATGTCTGCAGAAAAACCAACCCAACAAAATTTTTTTTGCTACCGTATAAAAGTAAAACAAAACTTACATCTCAATAAAAATAGAACCAAATGGCAAGATTCCACCAAGGCAGACGATAACAGCTGGCTCCATAAACCTGCAAACACAGGGTTAAAGTCAGCACCAGTGAGCACAACGCTACAATAGAAAGCATTGTCCATTGCCGCCACATTTTCCAATATTTCCAGTGTGGAGAAGCCTTTTATTTTGATTCTAAGAGCGAGTCTCCTCCAAGATAGCATTCCACGTACCGAGATATATTCCTTGCGTTCGCAGAATAAAGAGAACTGTGAATTGTATTAAACCAATTTCCGCTATAAAACTCAAAAGATGAAATGACTGCCTTGTGCTAGAAAGACACACTGATCATTGAAAGCTCAGTAAACAAAATGAACTAGCAGCGTTGATTTAATAGAGTTTTGTCCAGCAAATCATTTCTGCTGCTTACAGAAGCTGACATTTTAACAGAGTTTAAAATGTTGATTTCTCTAAATCATATAATGAACTGAATAAATTGTCAATAAATCTTTACATCTACTTACCACTTCTTCTCTGGAATTGGACGTGGCACTGCATTTACACGGCAAGGGAAGTTGGGTTGTCCTGACATATTTCTACCAAGAATAGTCCCCACTAAATTCAGTGGGAGGATGACAAAAAAACAAATGCTGCAAACGGCAACCTTTGAAAGAGGAGAACAATCATCTTAGAGTCAATTTAACCTTGCTGCGCAAAGTTACTGCACCACTAAAATATTCTCACAAACTGTCAACCATAAAAGACACAAAGTGCTGGAGAAACTCAGCATGGCAGATAGCATTGCTGGAGAATAGACAATAGACAATAGGTGCAGGAGTAGGCCATTCAGCCCTTCGAGCCAGCACCGCCATTCTATGTGATCATGGCTGATCATCCCCAATCAGTACCCCCTTCCTGCCTTCTCCCCATATCCCCTGACTCCGCTATTTTTAAGAGCCCTATCTAGCTCCCTCTTGAAAGCATCCAGAGAACCGGCCTCCACCGCCCTCTGAGGCAGAGAATTCCACAGACTTACAACTCTCTGTGAGAAAAAGTGTTTCCTCGTCTCCGTTCTAAATGGCTTACTCCTTATTCTTAAACTGTGGCCCCTGGTTCTGGGCTCCCCCAACATCGGGAACATGTTTCCTGCCTCTAGCGTGTCCAAACCCTTAACAATCTTATATGTTTCAATGAGATCCCATCTCATCCTTCTAAACTCCAGAGTGTACAAGCCCAGCTGCTCCATTCTCTCAGCATATGACAGTCCCGCCATCCCGGGAATTAACCTTGTAAACCTACGCTGCACTCCCTCAATAGCAAGAATGTCCTTCCTCAAATTAGGGGGCCAAAACTGCACACAATACTCCAGGTGTGGTCTCACTAGGGCTCTGTGAACATGTGAACTAGAGAACATGGATAAGTGCCGACTTTGAAGAATTTCTCCCATATTCTCCAGGGATGCTGCCTAACCCACTGAGTTACTCCAGCACTGGTCTTTTTTTGTAAACCAGCATTTAGTTCCTTGTTTTTTACATACTGCAAACCATAACTGGTATGAATACAATCATAAAAACATTGAGTCTGTAGTGTCACGTGCAAAACATTTATGAATGTCAGGTTGATACAAAAAGACACGTCATCTGCTAAATTATTTTTCAAACCAACAGCTTTCTTTGTATGGTATTAGCATAATAGGTATTGTGGGCAATTCAATGATGACACCAGAGCCCATTAAGGTACAGCTAATTCAAGAATCATAAACTCTATAGCAAGGAGACAGGCCACTCGGCCCATCTCGTCCATGGTGATTAAGTTGCCTAACTGAGCTAGCCCCACTTGCTTGTGCCTGGGCCTCATCTTTCCAAACCCCTCTTCATCATGTCATCGTCCAAGTCTCTCTCAAAACATCGCAATGATACATGGCTCCACCACCACCTCGTTCAATAAGCGCCACCCTGTGTGTGAAGTAGTGGAGTCGAGGGGCAACTGTAAAGTAATTGCCCCTCAGCTCTCCTTTCAATCTTTCCCCTCTCACTCTGGACTTATGCCCTCTAATTTTAGACTCTGTAGGGCAAAAAAAGTGGCTATTTATCTTGGTTAGCCATAAAATTAAGACAGCAATGCTCACAGCTAAAGGAAGAAAATGTTGTATCTTTCCAATCCAAGGTTTCATGTACAAAACCAATTTTGGTTCTTCCACATTGAGGTAATGAAAATATTCCTCATGTGAAGATTAACTCTGTTTAACACTATTAAAAAGCAATAACGATAAGTCTGGTATTACTTGTCCATAATTAGAGCAAACAATAATGATACTGTGTAATACTGAGCTTCAATGTAGCGTAGACCAAATAAGGATGACCAAAAAATCATTAGAATTTCAACTTTGCAAACTTCATTGGTAAGTATGATATTTAGTCATTTAGCTTTGAGAATGATTCAACCATTGATGCCTTAGCTGCCATGCTTACCATTGTTCCAAAAGGAATGGCCCGTGATGCATGATAATAGATCGCAATGAAGTTTATGAAGAATGCGGTTCCACACACCATGGCTGGGATCAGAAAAGCCCCGATAAACATCTGTTTTATCCATCTTCTGCCTGATTAAATGTAAAAAAAGCAGAAATTTACTATTAATTTCAGTTTCATCAGCATTCGCATTACACAAATAGATTTTCACATTATGAATTAATGCTATATTATTCCTATATTATCTTTTTCTCATTTCTATCTGGGACATTTCTCATGTGACATAATAACCAGGGCCCATCCATCTCCACTTCCTTTCTTCGCCCATGTCTTCCCCATTAAGGAAATACCAAACACCCTGTCCTTCTTCCCTGAACAAAGATTCCACTCCAGCTATATCTAATTTGTTCCAAGGACTTGGAGCTTGTCCTTGTGCCTCCAAGGCAACTTGTACAGCAGGGCTTACAGCAGCTGTAACCCCAAACCAGAAATTGTCAGTCATTTTGGTCACCAATAATGATGAAAAATGTCACCAACATATGTGGGAAGTAGGAATATACCAGCTCAATCTGTGGAAAATAAGAATATTACAGCTAATTTTATAGTTTTGTAAACAATCAGGGCGGGAGTGGTGCAGCAGTAAAGTTGCTGCTGTACAGCACCAAAGACCTGGGTTCGATCTCGACTTCAGGCCGGGTTCGTTCCTGACTGAGTTTGTACATTCTCCCTATGACCGCATAGGTTTTCTCTGGGTGATCCGGTTTCCTTCCACACTACAAAGACGTACAGGTATGAAGGCTAATTAGCTTTGGTAAAAATAGTAAATTGCCCTCGTGTGTAGGATAGTACTAGTGTAAGGGGTGATCACGGCACGGACTCGGTGGGCCGAAGGGCCTGTTTCTACGCTGTGTCTCTAAAGTCTAAATCAGCTATGATTGGTACCAGCGTATCATTATTTACTGTAAAACAACCTCCACTTTTAGTGTAAAGCAGAATCGATTGCAATATTTGACGGGAAACTATCACATTATCAAAGAATAGACGCAAGAGGCTGGGTTGGTGGTTGCAGCGGGAAAGTGTAACTGAATACAGGTTATCCCTTGGGAACAAGAGATCTGCGTTAAGAGATGTCCATGTTAATCTTGTCTGTAAATTGGAAAATACACAAATCACTTGATATGATAACCATACCTGCACTGTATTGTAATGAACGGCATCAAAAGCACACAAGACTGACAAGAACAATGACTAAACGTGACGAGGGGAGGAAACTAGCTCTACCTCTCATAGGAATTAACCTACGACAGACTTTTGAATTTAATAATATCATGGACGGCAGTGTGTATGTGGGGGGGGGGGGGGGGGGCAATGTTGGGTGTTCGTGAACCGAGACCAGGCCGTGAGGTGATCCACTTTCTGACATTATGCGTTGAATGGCAAATGCTCTAAACCTCGCTGCTGCTATAGGTTATACTCCCTCTGCTGTCGGTCGCAAATTTAAGACATGTAGAAACTGATTTAGACATGTACAAACAAGGAACCGCAGCCGCTAGTTTACAAATAAAAGGGCACAAAATGGTGGAGTAACTAAGTCAGTCAAGCAGTATCTTTGCAGAACTTGAATAGATGATGTTTCAGGTCAGGATCCCTCTCCAGACTGGGTTGAAGAAGGGTCTGATTTGAAACGTCACCTATCCATGTTCTCCAGAGAACCGATTTAGACAATTACAATCCAGATCCTGGATTGTAATTAAAATAGTAACTATCATCTAAAAAGAACGTGGTTGAGAGAGAGGAAAACTCACAATTTTTGAGATGCATAAACACAGCAAGAAATAATAAAGAAATCACACATATTTCATTGTCTTTGCCTATAGTGATGTTAGAAACTAGTTCAATTGGAGGAAATTAGTCCCATTGCACCGCCTAGTGGCATAAACATGTATTGGTGGGCTGCATGGGCTTATCTTGCCTTTGCTATGGTTGCACGAAGTACAAAACTCCCTGCAGCCGATGCACAGATATAGCTATAGTGATGCCTCAGCTTAACTGCACCAGTGATTTTTCATCCTGAAAAATTGTTTTGCAAAGTATGAAAATAATCAATCAATTTGATTCTTGTTCATGATTTAACTTTTTAGGATTATGAATTAATAATATGATGCACGGTCAGCTTTCCAGGATATGAAAATGCAAACATATAGATGCTGGATATTCAGAAAAGGTGAATGTTGGAAACATTCAAAAGGCCAGGCAGAGTCTGTGGAAAGACGGATTCTTTATCAGCACTTGGTCTTAGGCCTAAAAGGTTTTTCTAATGATTCTTCTGAACCACCATTTTCTGGTTCAAGTTTCCAGGAAGATACCACCATTTCCCATTTTTAAGCACATTTTATATTTGAATCTTTGATTTCGTATCTGAGCGAGAGCTAATTTTGTTACTTTCCTTGTAGTTTGTGTGAACACAACTGAAAAAAAAAAAATCATGATCCGTTTATTCCGAAGTGTTTACCCTATTTCATGAAAGAGGGTAAATGCTGGAGTCAATTATAAAAGATGAGATAGCCGCACATTTGGATAGCAGTAACAGGATTGGTCCGTCAGCATGCATTTACGAAGGGGAAATCATGCTCGACTAATCTTCTGGAATTTTTTGAGGATGTAACTAGGAAAATGGACAAGGGCGAGTCAGTGGATGTAGTGTACCTTTACTTTCAGAAAGCATTTGATAAGGTTGCACATAGGAGATTAGTGGGCACATAGGAGATTAGTGGGCAAAATTAGGGCACATGGTATTGGGGGTAGAGTGCTGACATGGATAGAAAATTGTTCGGCAGACAGGAAATAAAGAGTAGGGATTAACGGGTCCCTTTCAGAATGGCAGGCAGTGACTAGTGGGGTACCGCAAGGTTCGGTGCTGGGGCTATTTACAATAATAATAATAATAATAATAATAATAATACATTTATTTATGGGCGCCTTTCTAGAGTCTCAAGGACACCTTACAAAAATTTAGCAAGTAGTGGAAAAACATGTAAGCGGAATGAAATAAATAGTAGAGACATGACTAGTACACAAATTAAAGACAGAATTCAATTCAAAACACAATATGAGGCAATTCAAGCACAGACGAAAAGGGAGGGGGACGTGGGGCTAAGGATAGGCAGAGGTGAAGAGATGGGTCTTGAGGCGGGACTGGAAGATGGTGAGGGACACGGAATGGCGGATCAGTTGGGGGAGGGAGTTCCAGAGCCTGGGAGCTGCCCTGGAGAAGGCTCTGTCCCCAAAACTGCAGAGGTTGGATTTGTGGATGGAGAGGAGACCAGCTGATGTGGATCTGAGGGACCCTGAGGGTTGGTAGTGGGAGAGGTCAGTGAGATATACATCAATGATTTGGATGAAGGGATTCAAAGTAACATTAGCAAATTTGCAGATGACACAAAGCTGGGTGGCAGTGTGAACTGTGAGGATGCTCTGAGAATACAGGGTGACCTGGACAGGCTGGGGGAGTGGGCAGATGCACGGCAGATGAAGTTTAATGAGGATAAATGTGAGGTTATCCACTTTGGTATCAAAAACAGGAAGTCAGATTACTATCTAAATGGCGACAAGTTGGGAAAAGAGGAAGTACAACAGGATCTGCGGGTCCTTGTTCATCAGTCTATGAAAGTAAGCATGCAGGTACAGCAGGCAGTGAAGAAAGCGAATGGCATGTTGGCCTTTATAACAAGAGTCGAGTATAGGAACAAAGAGGTCCTTCTGCAGTTGTACAGAGTCCTAGTGAACTGAACTGAACGTTATTTATAGAGCACTTTAAAAACAACCACTGTTACAACAAAGTGCTGTACATGACTAATCATAAACATAAAACAAAACAATAAAAACATTAAAAGACAGTAAAAACAATGAAAAACAATAGAAACACTAAAACAGGAGCAAAGTCTCATGCAGGGTCGAAAGCCAAGGAATAGAAAAGGGTTTTAAGATTAGTTTTGAAAATGGACAGTGAGACCACACCTGGACTATTGTGTGCAGTTTTGGTCCCCTAATTTGAGGAAGGACATTCTTGCCATTGAGGGAGTGCAGCGTAGGTTAATTCCCGGGATGGCGGGGCTGTCATATGCTGCGAGAATGGGCTGGGCTTGTACACTCTGGAGTAGAAGGGTGAGAGGGGATCTTATTGCAACATATAAGATTGTTAAGGGTTTGGACACGCTAGAGGCAAGAAACATGTTCCCGATGTTGGGGGAGTCCAGAACCAGGAGCCACAGTTTAAGAATAAGGGGTAAGCCATTTAGAACAGAGACGAGGAAACACTTTTTCTCACAGAGTTGTGAGTGTGGAATTCTCTGCCTCAGAGGGCGGTAGAGGCCGGTTCTCTGGATACTTTCAAGAGAGAGCTAGAGTCACGGGATATGGGGAGAAGGCAGGAACGTGGTACTGATTGGGGATGATCAGCCATGATCACATTGACTGGTGGTGCTGGTTCGAAGGGCCGAATGGCCTACTCCTGCACCTATTGTCTATTGTCTAAGAAGGTACTATAATAGCATTTAATAGACACTTGGACAAGTACATGGATAGGATAGGTTTAAAGGGATATGAGCCAAATGCAGGCAAATTGGACTAGCGTAAATGGGACATCATGGCCCGCACGCATTGGTTTGCCAGTTTCCTATGTCCATGACCAACACGAAAATTAACGTTATCGATGGCAAGGAGGATCGTCTTGTATTACAGGATATTGACAATTGATAAACTGGGGAGAGAAGTGCAATGTATTTGAGATGATGAATGAAGGTAGAACAAACATGAAGAATGGTAGGCTCTGAGCAGCACAGAGGAACAGTGGGACTTGGTGTACAAGGTTCCTTGAAGATGGTTGTACAGGTAGATATGGTGGTAAAGGAGGCGGAAGGGATCAGCCATCATTAGCTTCTGCACAGTATAGAGTTAGTATTTTGCAGTACAGAAGCAAGCCCTTTAGTCCACCTTGTCCATATTGACCATCCAGTATCCACAAACTAATCCCAATTGCTAGCACAGTGCATGGTATTCTATGCCTTGATCATTCAAGTGCTCGTCTAGATACTTCTTGTGTGTGTTGAGTTACTGCCTCCCTCACACTCTCAGGCAGCGCATTATAAATTCCAATCACCCTCTAGTTATAGTTACCTCATATATAGAAAATAAAAGCACCATACTATAGGAAGGTTGGAGCGGCACATCTAACTCTACAAAAAATACAGTGCCCTCAATAATGTTTGGGACAAAGACCCATCATTTATTTATTTGCCTCTGTACTTCACAATTTGAGATTTGTAATAGAAAAAAATCACGTGGTTAAAGTGCACATTGTCAGATTTTATGAAAGGGTATTTTTATACATTTTGGTTTCACCATCTAGAAATTACAGCTGTCCACTAATTTCATGGGCACCATAGTGTTTGGGACACATGGCTTCACAGGCGTTTGTAATTGCTCAGGTGTGTTTAATTGCCTCCTTAATGCAGGTATAAGAGAGCTCTCAGCACCAAGTCTTTCCTCCAGTCTTTCCATCACCTTTGGAAACTTTTATTGCTGTTTATCAACATGAGGACCAAAGTTGTGTCAATGAAAGTCAAAGAAGCCATTATGAGACTGAGAAACAAGAATACAACTGTTAGGGACATCAGTCAAACCTTAAGCTTACCAAAATCAACTGTTTGGAACATCATTAAGAAGAAAGAGAGCACTGGTGAACTTACTAATCGCAAAGGGACTAGCAGGCCAAGGAAGACCTCCACAGCTGATGACAGAAGAATTCTCTCTATAACAAAGAAAAATCCCCAAACACCTGTCCGACAGATCAGAAACACTCTTCAGGAGTCAGGTGTGGATTTGTCAATGACCACTGTCCGCAGAAGACTTCATGAACAGAAATACATAGGCTACACTGCAAGATGCAAACCGCTGGTTAGCCACAAAAATAGGATGGCCAGGTTACAGTTTGCCAAGAAGTACTTAAAAGAGCAACCTCAGTTCTGGAAAAAGGTCTTGTGGACAGATGAGACGAAGATTAACTTATATCAGAGTGATGGCAAGAGCAAAGTATGGAGGAGAGAAGGAACTGCCCAAGATCCAAAGCATACCACCTCATCTGTGAAACACGGTGCTGGGGGTGTTATGGCCTAGGCATCTATGGCTCCTGAAGGTACTGGCTCACTTATCTTCATTGATGATACAACTGCTGACGGTAGTAACATAATGAATTCTGAAGTGTATAAACACATCCTATCTGCTCGTTCAAACAAATGCCTCAAAACTCATTGGCCGGCAGTTCATTCTACAGCAAGACAATGATCCTAAGCATACTGCTAAAGCAACAAAGGAGTTATTCAAAGGTAAAAAATGGTCAATTCTTGAGTGGCCAAGTCAATCATCTGATCTGAACCCAATTGAGCATGTCTTTTATAAGCTGAAGAGAAATCTGAAGGGGACTAGCTCCCAAAACAAGCATAAGCTAACAATGGCTGCAATACAGATCTGGCAGAGCATCACCAGCAACTGATGATGTCCATGAATCGCAGACTTCAAGCAGACATTGCATGCAAAGGATATGCAACAAAATACCAAACATGACTACTTTCATTTACATGACATTGCTGTGTCCCAAACATTATGGTGCCCTAAAATGGGGGGACTATGTATAAACACTGCTGTAATTTCTACACGGTGAAACAAAAATGTATAACTTATTAGAATCTGACAATGTGCACTTTAACCACGTGTGATTTTTCTATTACAAATTTCAAATTATGGAGTACAGAGGCATATAAATAAATGATGGGTCTTTGTCTCAAACATTATGGAGGGAGGGCAATGTATAAGGAACAAAGACACCAAAACACTTCCCCATAATAGGTGTAAAAAACTTAAGAGTGTAGGTTTAAGGGTGCGTGGGGAGGAAGAGATTTAGATAGGATCTGAGGATAGTGGTTGGAATGTGGAATGCACCATATGAATGAGCAGTAGAAACAGGATCACAGTTTTTAAATCCCTAGTGTATGAGCAATTTATTGGCCATGGCAGAGACGGCTATGGACCAGGTGCTGATAACTGGGATGACGGGGCCATGATGTTCAGGACTAAAATATGAATGAAGGAATAAGTTTATTGGCCAAGTATGCACACATACAAAGGAATTTGCCTTGGTGCTCCGCTCGCAAGTAACACACAACATACAGTAAACCATTAAGAATAAAACATAAAACATTAAAACATTATAGTTTAAACATGTGAATGAAATAGCAAAAGGAGGCTACAGACGTTTGGTTATTGAATAGAGCTACTGCTTGTGGAAAAAAGCAGTTTTTATGTCTGGCTGTGGCGGCTTTGACAGTCCAGAGTTGCCTTCCAGAGAGAAGTGCTTTAAAGAGTTTGTGGCCAGGGTGAGAGGGGTCAGAGATGATCACTAGCTTCCTGACACGTGCAGTGTATAGTTCGTCAATGGGGAGGAAGGTTGCTGCCAACAACCTTCTCGGCTCATCAAACGTTTCGCTGCAGCCTCCGGATGTGGTGTTTGATGGCTGAGCCAAACCAGACCATGATGGAGAAGGTAAGGACAGACTCTACGATGACAGTATATAATTGGACCATCATTGCCTGTGGCAGATTGTGCTTCCTCAGCTGCCGCAGGAAGTACATCCTCTGTTGGGCTTTTGGCTGTGGAGTAGATGGTGGCCCCCCTTTTAAGGTCCCTGGAGATGATGGTTCCCAGGAACTTAAAAGACTCCACAGATGTGACACTTCCTGTCTGTCGGCAGATTCCTCCCCATCCTGGATCAGTCCAATCTGTTTGCGGTATGAACATTGACTTCTCTAATTTCAGGTAGTCCTTACTTTCTCCTCCCCTTCTCAGCTTTCCCTCAGCCCACTGGCTCTACCTCTTCCTTTCTTCCTCCCCTCCCCCCCCCCCCCACCCTCACATCAGTCTGAAGAAGAGTTTCGGCCCGAAACGTTGCCTATTTCCTTCGCTCCATAGATGCTGCCTCACCCGCTGAGTTTCTCCAGCACTTTTGTCTACCTTCAGTCCAATCAGGGTTGTGTCGTCGGCAAAATTGAGAAGCTTGACAGAGGAGTCTGTGGAGGTGCAGTCGTTGGTGTAGAGAGAGTAAAGAAGAGGGGAGAGTACGCAGCCTTGCGGTGCTCCTACGCTGAGGGTCTGCGGGTCCGAGATGTGCTTTCCCAGCCTGTCTGTCAGGAAGTTGATGATCAGTTGGGGATCAGCCAAGGGGCCTGCTTCAACGCTGTTTCACTCTATTAAAGATTGTTAAGAGTAGCTATTTTGCATTCTGGAGTTTGACATAGGAAGGCAGCACTAAAAATAACTAATATTTGGGGTGCAGAATAAATGCCAACAAGCAATGAAAGAGAAGGGAGTTTCAATTTAGAAAACAAAGCGAGGACCAAGAATGATATGTACAGCAGTAAAAAAAAACTTGAATGGACAAAGGGAGTTTGTTAATTCACAGAGATAGACACATATGCTCAATAGGTCAGGCAACATCTCTGGGGAAAAGGAGGTGGTGACATTTTGGGATGGGACCCTTCATCAGAATAACTTCATCAGTTAATTCACTGTTTTGGTTCACTTATTAACATTGCTCATTGATGAAATGCAAATGCATCCTCTCACACAAAAACAAAACTGAGAAATAGCAAAAATAGAGTACAAAACCCACCTCCTTGTCGAGCATACAGACTACCTCCAAAATAGCCATTCAGCGGTGATGTTGCAGCAAACACAAATATGGCTGTACTTAGCATAGATCCTCTCCTGCAAAAGGAAAAGAAAAACAATCAGAAAAAAAGACAGGAACTAAAAATGTAAAGATTTGAAAGTCAATGAGTCATAGAAAGTCATAGAGTAGGTTGCCTTTACAAATATGAAACACTCTTTTGGTCTAACAAAATCTTTCTGCAATATCATGCCACTTCTGCTTGTATTAACCCACAGGTTGCAAATGATTTGACTTATGCATAGGACAAGAAATGTATCATAACAATAGCATTCTTTGTTCAAATGCATTTCTTAGTATAACTACAGGAATATGTGGAACAGAAAATCAATGGTAAAGAAAGCGTACTGCATACTAAGCAGACAGTCTTCACCATTAGTGGCACATCGGTAGAGTTGCTGCCTGACAGCGCCAGGGACCCTGGTTCAATCCTGACTACGGGCGCTGTCTCTATGGAGTTTGTACGTTCTCCCCGTCACCTGCGTGGGTTTTCTCCGGGTGCTCCCGTTTCCTCCCACACTCCAAAAAGTGCAGGTTTGTAGGTTAATTGGCTTGGTATAATTGTAAATGGTCCGTAGTGTGTGCAGGATAGTGTTCGTGTGTGGGGATCACTGGTCAGCACAGACCCAGTGGGCAGAGGGGCCGTTTTCCGGGCTATATCTCTAAACTAAACTAAAAGCTAATTAGCTCAACAGTGAAAGTTACTTTATTTAACACAGGAAGCCACCTATGCCCAGATCTCACTCCAGTACATGACAGGATGACAATCTGATTTAGTAGAATCATACAAGATCATAACTGGTCTACGCACAATATAAAATGATGTTCCAATCATTTGGCAGTTCAAGGATCAGGGAACACAGTTTTAAGTTTTGGACAAAAGATGAGGTAAACGCAGGCGATGATTTACACAGGCAGCAGTCAGGAAGTTTTAACACTACCTGAAAGGGGGAAAGGAATAGAATCAAGCTGGAGAAGACACAAAGTGCTTGGAGTCGGTCAGCAGATCTTGCAGCAACTCGGGAGAGCATGGCTAGGCAACGATTCAAGTCGGGACCAAGAAGTTCCCCGACCCAAAATGGCACCTATCTGTGTTCATACGAGAAGCTGCCGGATCCAGTGAGCGAGTCCAGCACTCTGTGTCTTCTTTTGTAAATCAGCATCTGCAGTTCTTTGTACAGAATCAGAACCAGTTTCTATAGAATCAAACACGAATTGGATAAGCAATTGAAGGAAAATAATTTGGAATGTCTGAAGTATGAAAGGGGCGGGGGGGAAGAGCAGGGAAATATTGAAATGGTCACTTTGATCAGAGGCGGATGAACATCCCGTGTTGTGGATAATGAAGAGGATTTCCAAAGTCTACAGAGTGATTTAGGCCATTTGGAAGAATGGGCTGAAAGATGGCAGATGGAGTTTAATGCTGATAAATGTGAGGTGCTACACCTTGGCAGGACAAATCAAAATAGGACGTACATGGTAAATGGTAGGGAATTGAAGAATACAGTTGAACAGAGGGATCTGGGAATAACCGTGCATAGTTCCTTGAAGGTGGAATCTCATATAGATAGGGTGGTAAAGAAAGCTTTTGGTATGCTAGCCTTTATAAATCAGAGCATTGAGTATAGAAGCTGGGATGTAATGTTAAAATTGTACAAGGCATTGGTGAGACCAAATCTGGAGTATGGTGTACAATTTTGGTCGCCCAATTATAGGAAGGATGTCAACAAAATAGAGAGAGTACAGAGGAGATTTACTAGAATGTTGCCTGGGTTTCAACAACTAAGTTACAGAGAAAGGTTGAATAAGTTAGGTCTTTATTCTCTGGAGCGCAGAAGGTTAAGGGGGGACTTGATAGAGGTCTTTAAAATGATGAGAGGGATAGACAGAGTTGATGTGGATCAGCTTTTCCCTTTGAGAATAGGGAAGATTCAAACAAGAGGACATGACTTCAGAATTAAGGGACAGAAGTTTAGGGGTAACATGAGGGGGAACATCTTTACTCAGAGAGTGGTAGCGGTGTGGAATGAGCTTACAGTGGAAGTGGTGGAGGCAGGTTCGTTAGTATCATTTAAAAATAAATTGGGTAGGCATATGGATGAGAAGGGAATGGAGGGTTATGGTATGAGTGCAGGCAGGTGGGACTAAGGGAAAAAAGTTGTTCGGCACGGACTTGTAGGGCCGAGATGGCCTGTTTCCGTGCTGTAATTGTTATATTATATTATAATGGGCTAAATGACCTCCCTGTGTGCTATAATGAACTACAATTTCAATCAGATTAGAATTTTGAAATCTTTCTTTTCTGTAACAAAACACCAAAGTGGTCTATAGTAGCATAAAAGCTGCTTAGGCCGAGATCAACCAACTTCATACAAGATTGGCTTGAACCTGGACCACCGTGATTTATCTAGTTAAGCTGCTCACTAGAAACAAGTCATTAAGCCATCAGGAACATTTCAGTGTATAATGTGAAAGTTATTGAACAGCTTTAAAGTGCATCCTAAGGCTTCCATTACACACATTAAAATCAAGAGGGCGACTCGTGAGAGGGTTTCATTCAAGGATAGAGAGAATTTATTATTGGTGCCAGACGACTTGGGCGACATATTGGATGAGTGTTTTGCATTGGTATTCATCAACAAAGGCATAGAGGAACGTGAGCAAGGTGTATTAATACGCAAGAGTAATTTGAGATTAATAAGGAGATGCTGTTGGGTCTTTTGAACAATATTAAGATGGATCAGTCCCCTGGGTCAGGTGGGATTTGTTTTGAGGAGGTTTTATGAGGAGACTAAGGTGATTGATGAGGGTGGGCAGTGTTTAGTTTAGTTTAGAAAAAGCGCGTAAACAGGCCCATCGGCCCACTGAGTCCACGCCGACCTGCAATCCCCCTACATAGCACTATCCTACACACTAGGGACAATTAAAAAAAAATTTACCAAGGCCAAATTAACCTACAAACCTGTACATCTTTGGAGTGTGTGAGGAAACCAGAGCAGTGGGGAAAATCCACGTGATTATGGGGAGAACGTACAAACTCTGTACAGACAGCACCCATAGTCAGGATCAAACCCAGGTCTCTGGTGCTATAAGGCAGCAACTCTACTGCTACGCCATCGTGCTGCCCACAGTGGGTGTTGTCTACATGGATTCTACTAAGATATTTGACAAGATTCCTCATGGTAGGCTGATCCAGAAGATTAGGGTGCACGGTGACTTAGTAATTCAGATTCAGAATTGGCTTACCCTAAAGAAGACAGAGGGCACTGGTGGAAGGGTGTAATTCTGGCTGGGGCACCATGACCAGTGGTGTCCCACAGGGATCAGTGTTGGGACCTCCATTGTTTATGATATATAAAAATGACAAACGGAGATGGGCTGGTTAGTAAGTTTGCACATGAAACAAAAATTGGCGGAGTTGCATACATGAGGGAGGCTGTCCAAGGATACTGCAAGATATAGAACGATTACAAATATGAACAAAGAAAAGGCAGATAGAGTTTAATCTGATCAGGTTTGAGTTGTTGCACGTGAATTTGCAATGGGAAAGTATACCGTTAAGGGTTGGACCCTTAATAGTATTGATGTGCATAGGGATCTTAATATCCCTGAAAGTAAGTGCACAAGTGGATGGAGTGATAAAGAAGGTGTATGGTAATGCTCGCCTCCATCGGTCGAAGCATTGTATGAGTCAGGAAGTCATGTTGCAGTTTTATAAAACTTTGGATAGGCTGCATTTGGAGTATTGTGTCCAGTTCTGATTGCAGGATGTGGAAGCTTTGGAGAAGATTTTGAAGAGGTTTACCAGGCTGCTGCCTCCTTTCGAGGGCATTAGCTATAAGGAGAAGTTGGACAAACTTGGATAAACACAAAATGCTGGACTAACTCAGCAGATCAGGCAGCATCTCTGAAGAAAATGGACAGGTGACGATTCGGGTCAGGACCCTCTTCGGTTTGCTGAAGGGCTTGTGTATATCTCTGAAGATCTCTCCTGGTCCGAGAACACTGATGCAATTATAAAGAAAGCACATCAGCGCCTCTACTTCCTGAGAAGATTACGGAGAGTCGGTATGTCAAGGAGGACTCTCTTGAACTTCTACAGGTGCACAGTAGAGAGCATGCTGACCGGTTGCATCGTGGCTTGGTTCGGCAACTTGAGCGCCCAGGAGCGGAAAAGACTGCAAAAAGTTGTAAACACTGCCCAGTCCATCATCGGCTCTGACCTCCCTACCATCGAGGGGATCTATCGCAGTCGCTGCCTCAAAAAGGCTGCCAGCATCATCAAGGATCCACACCATCCTGGCCATTCACTCATCTCCCCGCTGCCTTCAGGTGGAAGGTACAGGAGCCTGAAATCTGCAACATCCAGGTTCAGGAATAGCTGCTTCCCCACAGCCATCAGGCTATTAAATTCAACTCAAACAAAACTCTGAACATTAATAGCCCATTGCACTTTATCTGCTTATTTATGTGTGTATATATATTTCAATGGTATATGGATACACTGATCTGTTATGTATTTATTTATGCCTACTATATTCTGTTGTGCTGAGGCAAAGGAAGAATTTCATTGTCCTATCTGGGACACATGACAATAAACTCTTGAATCTTGAAAAGATGCACATCAGATCTTAAGAGCTGGTGTGAACAATTTCCTTGCTCAGTTCTACATACATGTCCTTTAGCCATTTGAATTTGTGCTCTCCTATCGTGCTGCCACAGTTTACCGAGGTGTCTGTTCCAAATTGATCTTTCCGGTGGATTTACCATTTCCCTTTGTTATCAACTGTTAACTGCTTAATACTTTGCTAATTGCTCAATACTTCCATTTGACGTGCTGGTTTAGAATGAAAGGAAGCAGCCAAACAAACTGACGGCCACTGACAAGCATCAGTCTTTTGGGGAACCCACTGAAGGGCAGCACAGAGCTGATCTACCAACAGTCGTACCACACACATAACCTACATGACACGTTTAGGTACTCCACCACAGTTTATCTCCGTAAACCAGCATCTGCAGTTCCTTGCGTCAATATGTACAAGTCAGTTGCCGTTAAGATTTAGGGTACAGAGGGGTGGTATAAAGGCCATCTCTATTCCTTGGGACTCTATTCCTTGGAAAGCAGGAGGATGAGGGGTGATCTTACTGAGGTGTATAAAATTATGAGAGGAATAGATCCGGTAGATGCACAGAATCTCTTACCCAGAGTAGGTGAATCGAGGATCAGAAGACATAGGTTTAAGATGAAGGGGTACATTTTTTAATAGGAATCTATTGAGTATAAAAACACGGAGGTCTTGCTGCAGCTGTACACAGTATTAGTGAGACCACATTTGGAATACTGTGTACAGTTCTGGGGTCCATACTTAAGAAAGGATGTACTAGCCCTGGAGGCAGTGCAGCGAAGGTTTACAAGATTAATTCCTGCAATGAGGGGATTGACATATGAGGAAAGGTTAGGTAGGCTGGAACTCTACTCTTTGGAGTTTAGAAGAATGAGAGGCGATCTCATTGAAACATATAAGATCGTGAGGGGCCTTGATCGGGTGGATGCACCGAGGATGTTCCCAATGATCGGGGAAACTAGAACTAGGGGACATAGTTGCAGAATAAGGGGGGGCTCTTTTAAAACTGAGATGAGGAAGAACTTCTTCACCCAGAGGGTGGTTAATTTATGGAATTCACTGCCCCAGGGAGCAGTGGAAGCAGAAACTTTAAATATATTTAAGACTAAAATAGATGGTTTTTTAGCTGCCAAGGGGATAAGGGGCTACGGGGAGAGGGCAGGGATATGGACCTAGGTATGGTTAGTATAGTAAGACCTGAGTGATCTCCTGGACAAGTGTCGATCGCCTGGATTGGGGTCGGAGAGGAATTTCCCGGATTTTTTTCCCGAATTGGACCTGGGTTTTTATCCGGTTTTTTGCCTCCCCCAGGAGATCGCGAGGTTCTTGGGGTGGAGAGGGGTGATAGCGGTATAAAGGGGAGGGTAGTGTCTTGTGTTCTGTGTCTTGTGTCTACTGTTTGTGGGTAAGTGTGTCTGTTTAGTGTTCAGCCATGAGCGGGTGGCGGTGCGGGCTCGACGGACCTGGTGGTCTACTCTCGCACCTACTTTCTATGTTTCTATGTTTCTAATCTAAGGGGTAACTTTTTCCACACAAAGGGTGGTGGGTGTATGGAACAAACTGCCAGAGGAGATAGTTGAGGCAGGGACTATCCCAACATTTAAGAAACAGTTAGACAGGTACATGGATAGGACAGGTTTGGAGGGATATAGACTAAGCACAGGCAGGTGGGACTAGTATAGCTGAGACATGTTGGCCGGTGTGAGCAAGTTGGGCCAAAGGGCCTGTTTCCACACTGTATCACTCTGTGACAATGCCAGCTGCTTAAAATTATGGTCATGGTATTATTTGATTAAAGTTGAATATTGCAACAAACCTACCTTAGAATATTGTAGCTTTTATTAGAAACCCGTGATAATGATGCTAAATAAGAAAGCACTCCAGATCGGATTTAATAGTTTTCCCTTTAAGATTGTACATTTTCTTTCGCTGAACACCCGATTCCCGCTCTCCCGCACCCCAGATGACGTTCAGGCCGACCCCCATACAAACAGGCCTTCAGACATGAAGTTAACTGAAATGTTGAATCCTTTGCCCCTTTCCACGCTGCATGGAGCATCTGAATGCTTGTGCAGCCTAAGCTAAATTTGATACAAGGTGTGCCCAAGTGTTATATAGTTTCAGCATAATACCCAGCTTCAATGACACCCAAAAGAAGAGGCTTTAAAATTGTTACGAAAAGGTTCAGCATAGCAGTGAAACAATCTTCTGGGAGGCACCCCACTTAACATACAATAGAATAATTGAGACATGATTGTACCAAGGGATCAAGTAAGTCCGTCAGAGAATGCAAACGAACATAAAGGGTACACTCTATGAACGTATTTTCTTATTGGCTATTGTTAAACTATTGAAAGTAATCTCAGAATTTGCTCTGAAGGTGGGGCAGGAATTCAGATTAAGCTACGCGATAATTACCAGAAAAACACACTTTTGCGGGTTCAGGCAGCTCTTTTACACAGATATGATTCCATTGGAACTTCCATCACAGCTGTGTACAATCCCTTTCCATATGACCTCCATACAAGCAGTTTCGGACAAGTTGAGGTTTAGTTTAGAGATACAGCGTGGACACAGGCCGTTTGGCCCACCGAGCCCGTGCTGACCAGTGATCCCCGTACACTAGCATGAGGGACAATTTACAATTTTTACTGAAGCCAATTAACCTCCAAACCAGCACCTGTTTGGAGTGTGGGTGGAAATCGGGGAAAAGCAAGCGGTCACAGGGAGAATGTACAAACTCAATACAGTCAAGCACCTGCAGTCGGGATCAAGACCGGGTCTCCGACACTATAAGGCAGCAATTCTACTCCTGTGCCACCGTGTTGCCCTTGTGATATGTAGAAGGATAGTGGAGAATGGTGGTGGAGTTAGCAAATAATATGTAACCCACTCTTTGTTACCAAAGCACATACATCAGGGGTACGGAGAACAGTCTAGTACTACCCTGGCTGAGGCTCTGAGACTGGGCAAAATCTGAGTGATCACTGCTTGTGAAGTACAATCACCCACTAAGCTGTAAGAAACCTACCAAATGTGATTCAGGCTTGTCAAAGTCAATTTGTTGTGTTAAAGCACACATGGTTTTCCCCAATAAAACTGTGAATTTGTCAGTATAACAGGAACAATGAACAAAGGATTTCTGCTGAAGTGCTCACTATTTAAAACATTGAAAAATATGAACTGCCCAATAATACAAGACACTCTGTACATACTTTGTGTAAGAAAGAACTGGTTTAAACCGAAGGTAGACACAAAATGCTGGAGTAACTCAGAGGGACAGGCAGCATCTCTGGAGAGAAGGAGTGGATGACGTTTTGGGTCTGAAGAAGGGTCTCGACCTGAAATGTTACTCCAGCTTTTTGTGCCTATACTCTGTACATACTTACTCTGTGTACAAGTCTTCTATCATCGCCACAATGATGACAATAAGAGAGACAAAGAAAATCTGGCAACCAGACCCAATCAGCGACGAAAATATCAATGGATGACTGGAGGGCCTGAATACATCCCCATGAACTTGTTTCCATCCGTACTCATCACCCAGATCTCTGTCCTGTTAAAACATAATTTTACTACGGGTTAATTGCTGAGCACTTTTTTTGGAAACAATGCACAAACTTTGGAAACAATGCATGAATCGTAGCCAGCACTGATTACAGATAATCCTGCCAAATTGTAATTTCTGAGAGACTGTGTTATTTGGAAGCTGCAAAGGTCTATGCTTCAAACGCTTAAAGTGAAAGTTTTAGTATCACAGAAGGCTCCATCAAAGGAGCTTCAGGTAAGTTGTGGCATATCCACCCTTTATTTCCCCCCCCCCGAAAAACAATGCTGGAGTAACTCAACTGGTCAGGCCGCATCTCTGGAGTGCATGAACAGGCGGACATTTTGGGTCGTGACCCTTCTTCAGACTTCAGAAGTCTTAAAAAGGATCCTGACCGGAGAAGGCACCATCCATGTCATCCAGAGATGCTGCTTGACCACGATAAGTAACTCCAGCAGCTGCAGCTTCTTGTGTTCACAGTGCAACTGGCAGTTTGCAGGATTTCTCGGGCATGGGACACACAGGAGCACATTGATGGATATATATATTGTCCTTGATATTTAACAAGCAGATTGGGAGGTGCAGAGAGTGGTCTCAAGCTGGTGACTATAATTGTGATACATAGGGTTCAATACTACAACATACTATCAGGACAGGCATGATGAGGACACTTAGCCCCTGAGGGTGTCTTAATTCCCCCCACTTTGTAAGCAGAACATTCAATGACATTGTGGCCACAGATAACACTAATCAGGTCTGATACCATTGCAAGACTACATTAGAAGTTTGGTTTTAACCTATTAAGAAAAGTGGCATTCCAAATTTACAAACACAAATTGACGGGAAAAATCAAGGAAAGATTTATGACAATTTGGTTATAGCTGGAAATTGTTCAACAAGCCTACTTAATTTGATAAAAGTATATTTAATCAGGACACAATTGCACAACTTGTATTGCCCACTATGACTGAAACCTCAGTGTATAATAATCCATCTTGTTTATGTTAACATCTAAAATATTGTCACGGTCACGTTACTCCACTGGAATCTCGAGTGTACAATGGGTAAGTAATTCATCTTACTTAGCTTGAATTTGGATGGGCATTCGAGCCAAAGAAAACATAATAGTGGCGGCATAGTGGCGCAGCGGTAGAGTTGCTGCCTCACAGCGCCAGAGGCCTGGATTCAATTCTGGCTATAGGTGCTGTCTGTACAGAGTTTGTACCTTCTTCCTGTGACTGCGTGGGTTTTCTCTGGGTGCTCCGGTTTCCTCCAACATCCCAAAGAAGTACAGCTTTGTAGGTTAATTGGCTTGGGTAAAATTGCAAATTATCCCGTGTGTAGTATAGTGTGAGTGTACGGGGTGATCGCTGGTTAGTGAGCACTCAGTGGGCCGAAAGGCCTGCTTCTGCGCTGCATCTCTAACGTTAATATGGATTATAGTATCAATCTATCCTTACAATCCACGAAGGAAAAGAGTTAGGGAAACTGAAGACAAGATGATAGTCATAGAGCACGGACATGGGCCTTTTGGCCCAACTTACCCACGCCGACCAAGATGCCCCATCTAAACTGTTCCCACATGCCAGCTTTTGGCACATATCATTCTAAACCTTTCCTGTTCACCTACCTGTTCAAATGTCCTTTAAATGTTGAGATAGTACCTGGTTCAACTAGCTCCTTCCCTGATGCCTAACGAAAAACCTCTTCAAAGCCACTATCATATCTGTCTCCACCACCACCACCCCTGGCAATGCGTTCCAAGCCCCCATGACCATCAGTGTAAAAAAACTTGCCCAGCATATCTCTACTAAACTTTCCCCCTCTCACTTTATAGCTATGCCTTCTAGTGTTGGACATTTCGGCCCTGGGAAAAAGGTTCTGTCTACCCTTTCTATAATAATAATAATAATAATAATAATAATAATAATAATTTGTTTATAGGGACAGTGCATATTAATGAACATTTGCATGTAAATATGCGAGATTGTAGCCAATCAGTAGCTAATTTCCGTCTCTAGTCCCAGGCAAAGGTAGGTGAAGTGTCTTGCCCAAGGACACAACGACAGTACACACTCCAAGCAGGATTCGAACCGGCCACCTTCAGGTTGCCAGCCGAACACTTAGCCCATTGTGCCATCTGTCGTCCTTACATGCCTCTCATAATTTTATATACTGCTCTCAAGTCTCCCCTCAACCTCAGAAGTTCCAGAGAAATCAATCCAAGTCTGTCCAACCTCTCCCTATAGCAAAACCCCTCTACTCCAAGCAGCATTCTACTAAATCTCCTCTGCACCCTCTCCAATGTCCCCACATCTTTCCTGTAACGGGGCGACCAGAACTGCATGCAATTCTCCAAATGCGGCCTAACCAAAGTCCTATAGAGTTGCATCAAGATTGATAAAGTCGTTTTAAAAGGCTTACAGAATCCTGGGCTTTATAAATAGTAGATAATCTTTATGAAAAGTTATTTGATTTGAGCTGGATTATTGTCTCAAATTGGCTGCAGATGAATATATTCGAAACAAATCTATAAATCTACAAGACATTTAGGGAATCAAAGTCTGTGGTGACAGTGGAGGAGCGAGGGGCTGAATTACCAATATTTTGACATTTTGTTCAATTCCGGGTACTGCGCTTTAGAAACACACGGCCGTTTTGGACAGAGATTTATCACAATAAATCCAAGGATGAGGGATTTTACATGTGTATAGATTGGAGAAGTTGAGATTGATCTCCTTGGAATAGAGGGAATTGCAAGGAGATCTGATGAAGGTTTTTCAAACCATGAAGTGTACAGATAGAATGAAACGGATTCCAACAGCAAAGGGGAGATGGCCTTCATTGTCAAAACAACCTCATCACAGGAGTTATCCTCACCATGTCATCCATTTCTTCCTCCTTACTGTACCGTGCGTAGTCCTTTCGTAAAGTGCGCATTAGAATCATGGAAACCAATCCAACCAAGAAAATAACCATCATGAAGGAATTGAAGATCGAGAACCAGTGAATCTGCCAATACACAAAAGAGTATAAGAGATATAGGATCTGCATTTTTAATTTACAGATTTACAATCTCAAACAAATTTCCACTAATAAACTAACATTCAATATGATTACTAATATGGGAACGACATGCAATCAGGACCTGGGTGCGGGATGCAACCTACCATATTGAAGATGGACACTTGGATAAAAATATAGTGAGGTATAGTGATGTACGAGATTGATCCCTGGGATGGTGGGACTGTCATATGAGGAAAGATTGAAAAGACTAGGCTTGTATTCACTGGAGTTTAGAAGGATGAGGGGGCATCTTTTAGAAACATATAAAATTATAAAAGGACTGGACAAGCTAGATGCAGGAAAAATGCTCCCAATGTTGGGCGAGTCCAGAACCAGGGGCCACAGTCTTAGAATAAAGGGGAGGTCATTTAAGACTGAGGTGAGAAAAAACGTTTTCACCCAGAGAGTTGTGAATTTATGGAATTCCCTGCCACAGAGGGCAGGGGAGGCCAAGTCACTGGATGGATTTAAGAGAGGGTTAGATAGAGCTCTAGGGGCTAGTGGAATCAAGGGATATAAGGAGAAGGTAGGCACGGGTTATTGATAGGGGACGATCAGCCATGATCACAATGAATGGAGGTGCTGGCTCGAAGGGCCGAATGGCCTCCTATTTTCAATGTTTCATTGTATACATTACTGGTAGAATTACACTTCAACTTGACTCAAGGATTTAAAGAGGGAAGGGAATAAACTGTGGAAGAAATAAGATCAATAACGTTAAAATTCAACATACTCTGTGTTGAAAGAAGGATGGGTCAAGGTACTTATCAAATCGGTCTTCAAACTTCACATCAGATTTCTTCCACTTCATCTAAAATAACCACAAAACAAATTACACAATAAAACAATACACTATGTGAAATTGGCAAAAGTACGTCTAATCAGAACATAACTGCACAATTTGTATTACCCATTATGTCTGAAATCTGAGTGTATAATAATCCATCTCATTTATGTTGCCATGTGAAACATTGTCAAGGTCACATTATTCCCCTTGACTTTCAATCTTACAATGACTAAGTAATTCATCCTATTTAGCTTGAATTTAGAAGGGGATTTTAGCCAAGGGAACAAAGGGTTAAATATGGGTCATAATATCGACCTACCCAAACAACTATCAAAATACAGCATGTTCCTTAACAACTTGAACCTTGGCAAAAATGTAAAGTGTTATGATTCTGGGTGTTCCATCTGACCTGGCTACTGTGTGTAACATGCTACTACCAAGCACACATTAAAGGGCAGCTATTTAAGACTGGACTGGAGCTCTTTTGAGGAAGTCTCATTCAATGGGGAAACAAAATACAGTGCCCTCCATAATGTTTGGGACAAAGACTCATCATTTATTTATTTGCCTCTGTACTCCACAATTTGAGATTTGTAATAGAAAAAAATCACATGTGGTTAAAGTGTATTTTTACACATTTTGGTTTCACCATGTAGAAATTACATCAGTGTTTATACACAGCCCCCCATTTCAGGGCACCATAATATTTGGGACACATGGCTTCACAGGTTTTTGTTATTGCTCAGGTGTGTTTAAATACCACCTTAATGCAGGTATAAGAGAGCTTTATGGACCAAGTCTTTCCTTCACATTTGGAAACTTTTATTGCTGTTTATCAACATGAGGACCAAAGTTGTGTCAATGAAAGTCAAAGAAGCCATTATGAGACTGAGAAACAAGAATACAACTGTTAGAGACATCAGCCAAATCTTAAGCTTACCAAAGGGTCTGGCAGGCCAAGGAAGCTGATGACAAAAGAATTCTCTCTATAATAAAGAAAAATCCCCAAACACCTGTCTAACAGATCAGAAACACTCTTCAGGAGTCACATGTGGATTTGTCAATGACCACTATCCGCAGAAGACTTCATGAACAAAAATACAGAGGCTACACTGCAAGATGCAAACCACTGGTTAGCCACAAAAATAGGATGGTCAGGTTACAGCTTGCCAATAAGTACTTAAAAGAGCAACCATAGTACTGGAAAAAGGTCTTGTGAACAGATGAGACGAAGATTAACTTATATCAGAGTGATGGCAAGAGCAAAGTATAGAGGAGAGAAGGAACTGCCCAAGATCCAAAGCATACCACCTCATCTGTGAAACACGGTGGTGGGGGTGTTAAGGCCTGGGCATGTATGGATGCTGAAGGTACTGGCTCACTTATCTTCATTGATGATACAACTATTGATGGTAGTAGCATAATGAATTCTGAAGTATATAGACACATCCTATCTGCTCAAGTTCAAACAAATGTTTCAAAACTCATTGGCCGGCGGTTCATTCTGCAGCAAGACAATGATCCCAAACATACTGCTAAAGCAACAAAGGAGTTTTTCAAAGCTAAAAAATGGTCAATTTTTGTGGACAAGTCAATCACTCGATCGGAAGCCAGTTGAGAATGCCTTTTATATGCTGAAGAGAAAACCAAAGGGGACTAGCCCCCAAAACAAGCATAAGCTAAAGATGGCTGCAATACAGTCATAGCATGCAAAGGATATGCAACAAAATACTAAAATATGACTACTTTCATTTAGATGACATTGCTGTGTCCCAAACATTATGGTGCCCTGAAATGGGTGGACTATGTATAAACACTGCTGTCATTTCTACATCGTCAAACCAAAATGTATAAAATGGCCTTTATTAAAATCTGACAATGTGCACTTTAACCACGTGTGATTTTTTTTCTATTACAAATCTCAAATTGTGGAGTACAGGCAAATATATAAATGAGGGTTTTTTTGTCCCAAACATTATGGAGGGCACAGTGGGCATCGTCAATGAACAGATGGTGACAGGTAGTAATTAATTTGAAGTTTCCCCATATATCACTAGTGCCATTTGAGATTAATAGTCAGCAAATATGTAGCAGGAAATCTGCCGGTGGAGTTCTGGAACAGGCTTGGTTACATAGTGTTAACATTATTAACTTCTCTGCTGTTAAGAACAAAGGTCAGATTACATTGGATTAAAACACCAACAGGCAAATTCCAGAACACAGTAAATGTTGACATTTGAATATTAATACAGAAACTGAATGAATTAAAGTCAGTCACGGGAGTACACTTTTCAACTGTGGTTTTAGATTAAGAGATAGCATTAGCACTATGATACAATTATAGAACCATCGGTTCATGTTCATTAAACAAAGGATATTCAAGTATCAAAATAGTACTCACTGTTTAAAAGGGATTTAAATACCACTTTAAAATGAACAATATTCAAAATGAGGCACAAAGTGCTGGAGTAACTCAGTAGTATCTCTGGAGAACATGGATAGGTGACATTTCAGGTCAGGACTATTCTTCAGACTGATCCATTGAAGCTGCCTCACCTGCAGAGTCACTCCAGCACTTCTATTGTAAACCAGCATCTGTAGTTCTTTGTTTCAATATTCAAAATGAATTGATGAATAGGATGGGGCAGTTGCCTCATATATAGAACAGTACCAAGATTCCCAGCAGGCTGGAAAACTTTTGTGCCAGAACACAAATTTACCATTTGCACTACTGTGTGAAAATATGCTTTCTTTGTAATATTAATGGAGGCTTAGAGTATAGGCTAGTTACATTCTTGCAACATATTGTTGCAATTGTAAAAAATCATATTTTCTGTTTCAAACTATACTTACCGAATAGGACATTGGAATTTTTGTGTTCGCCACCAACTTGACCTTCCCTTCGCTGGTCAAGTTAACATCAACAATTCGGTTGCCATTATAACCTATCTCAAGTTTCTTGTAGGTCCAGAGGAAGTGATCTTCACCGTTTTCATCTGCTTCACCTACAATCCCTGCAAACACAAAGAGAAATGTACCACACCCTGCTGTTTGGAAAGCATTTGCATTCCACTTTGCAAATGTGACTATCTCCAAGTAATGCGTACTTTCCAAAAACAAATTCATGCGCTATACAATGCATGTGATTCAGTGAGGAAATGGATCAGCCCCTATCGCGGGGGTGACCAAAACTGAACACAATACTCTAAAAGTGTGGCCTCACCAATGTCCTATACAAATGTAGCATTATGTCCTAGCTTCTATACTCAATTCCTTGATGGATGAAGGCTAGTCTGCCAAAAGCCTTCACCACCATATCTAAATACAATGCCACTTTTGGGGCATTATATACCAGGTCCCTCTGCTCTCTAAAATTCTTCAGGGCTCTACCGTTCAAGGTTCTGCCCTGGTTTGACTGCCCAAAATGTAATACCTCACACTTACCAGAATAACACTACTTTAGCCATTCCTCACCCACTTGCTCAGTGACCAAAATCCCAATGTAATTGATGAAAACCATTTTCAATATCAACGCTACCACATATTTTAGTAGCATTGCAAATTTACTAACAATGTCTTGTACATTCTCATCCAAATCATTGATATGGTTGCTTCCCTTCCTCTCTCTACTTACTCTTCCCACTGGACTTGCCTGTTCTACTTCCTACACGTGTCAGCCTCTCCACCTGCCGCCCTGCCATTCTGAATTCCAACCTCCCACCTCACTAGAATGAAACCTCTAAGTAGCACTAGCAAAACATCTCTGCAAGGATATCTCTCCCCGTCCAGTCCAGAAGCAACTCAGGTGCCTTGTACAGGTCACCCCTGCACCAGAAGAAATTCCAAAGATCCAAAAAACTTGAAGTCCTCCCTCCTGCACCTGTCATCAGACCCATCTCCTTATTTTTATTCTCGCTAGCAAATAGCACCTACAGAAATATTGAGAGGTCTTGCTTTTCCGCTTTTGATCCAACTCCCAACATTTCCTTTGAGGGTCAGTCACATCTCCCTCCTTAATTACATCGTTTCTACCTATGTAGACCATGACCTCTTTCAGGATGTACATTACTTCTTACAAGATATTCTTGACCCTGGAACCAACACACTATCCTGGAGTCTCACTCTCAGCCACGGAAATACCTCCCGACTATCGAGCCCCCCACTACTGTTGCTTCTTTAACTCTGTCCTTCCCTGCTGCACAACAGAGCCTGTTATAGTGCCACTGATTTGACTGCTGGTCGGTCTGTTCTCCCTTGAATGGAGGAGGTTCAGAAGGCATAATTAAGGTATATAAAACGATGAGGGGTACTGATTCAGTTGGCTGAAGGAACCTTGCCCTATATCTGAAAATAAAATTGGACAGCCCCCCCCAGTATAGCTGTTAAAGAGGGTAATAGCCACAGGGCATGTGCACTGCTTGCCTGGTCTTGCTGATAAGTTACTCGTATAGCATCTGTCTGAACCACCTTCCTAAACATCGTATCTATGACACTTTCTGTGTCCTCGTGAATCCAACTGCAGCCCAAATCATCTGAAAGTTTCAACTTATTGTAAAACTTTAACATTTTTTTAAATAAATGTAACAATGTGTTTATAGAGAGTAACATCTAGCAGCACAGAGGTCCAGCACGAAAGTCCCGAGTGTGCTGAATTATCAGTTTTACTCTACTCAATGAGGGAAAATGCCAACGTAAATAGCACACAGAAAGCTGGAATCTTATTTATATATCCAAATATTTTGTCATGTTCAAAGCAAATACTTCCGATGGTCCTACATCTCAAACCACTCCAATGTTCTCCCCAGTTTCACCATGCTGCCTAGAAGCTCATCTTGTATGCGGCACTCATTGCTAGATCTGTTGAACCCATTAAAAATGAAGGCCTCCCAACATCAGGCCAGGACAGAAAGGTCAGAATGGGAATGGAAGTACAATGGTCAGCAACCGGGAGATCCAAAAGGCCTTGGCAGACCGAGCACAAGTGTTCGGTGAAATGGTCGCCAAGTCTACTCTTGCTCTCGCCAATGTACAGGAGGCCACATCAGGAACACCAGTTGCAGTAGATGAGGTTAGAGGATATGAACCTTTGTCTCACCTATAAGGACTGTTGCGGTCCCTAGTTGATGGCGAGGGAGGAGGTATAGGGACAAGTGTTACCTCTCCTGCGGTGACAGGAAAAGTACCTGGTGAGGGAGTGGTTTGGGTGGGAAGGGATGTGAACTAAAGAGTTGTTGAGGGAGCGGTCTCTGTGGAAAGCGGGAAGGGGTGGAGATGGGAAGATCTGATAGGTGGTGGAATCACGTTAGAGGAAATGTTGGGGATGATATGTTGAATACAGAGGCTGGTGGAGTGAAAGGCGAGGAGTGGGGGAACTCTATCCTTGCTCTGTCTGTGGGGAGGGGAGTCGTCAATGTAGCAGAGAAAAAGTGGGGTATGGTACCAGTGTACGCCTGGAACAAGTATCGATCAACGTAACCAACAAAAAGACAGGCATAGATGGGTCCATGTGAGTGCCCATGGTGGAACCTTTAACTTGGAGAAAGTGAGAGGAGTCAAAAGAGAAGTTGTTGAAAGTGAGGATAAGTTCAGCCAGGTGGAGGAGAGTTTCAGTTGAGGGAAATTAATTGAGTCTCTAGAAAGGCAAAAGGTGATTTAATCACTTTAAGATATTAGTGGAGAAACCGCATAGAAAATATATTTTTGTTGATTGGGGAATTTAAAAAAATGAGATATGGCCAAAAGCTTGAAGCCAGATGTTTTAAGATGTGGTGAGGAAATGCTCCTAAATGCAATAGATGACAGAAATATGGCATTCTCTTCTGCAAACACAAAATGCTTCTGGATTTTTAAAAATTAAATCCAAGATTTAATAATTATTTTTTATTATTAAATCCAACATTTTGTTTTACAAAGGGATATGGGGAAAGGTTAACAAAAAAATGAAGTCATAGATCATTCATCTGTGGTTAGTCAGAGCTAGATCATTGAGCGGTGAAGTCAGAAAGTATTCATTCTCCACACAATGGGCACTGGAAATGTGGACCTCTTCGCCAAAGAACTCTGGTCAAGGAGCAAGATTGCAAAACTCATATAGCCATAGAGGAAACCAAAGTGGGTTGGTGGTGTAAGATACTATTCCACAATAAACTCATTTTATGTTACGGCAGGCTTGAAAGTTGAATCCCACATTCTTATACTTTGGAAAACCATGATGGGAGAGAGAACTCCCCCAAAATCTGAGAAAGCAACATGTTTTACAAATCCTTGAACTGAACTTACCCCATATTGGCAAATCATCAATGTACATCTGGTACCAGTAGTGGTTCTTGATAGCATAAATAAAGGCATCGCGCTTTTGTTTATCCAAATCAATTTCACAGTAAGTATTTTGCATGACATCATCTAAAAAAAAAATAATGCATCCAATTTATCAATTGGTATTATAAACATTTGTTTTTAAATTAATAATCCACAAAATCAGTCTTTCCCATTCCATTGTGCCTTTGTCATTCTTAACTCCTGGTCTTCAAGTTAATTTTTTTGTTATAAGTCTTGGGTCTTTCACAATCCCAGAAGTTACATAAATTGACCAAACAACCAGTAAAAAATAGTGGGAGGCACAGTAGCGCAGCGGTAGAGTTGCTGGCTTGCAGCGCCAGAGACCCGGGTTCCATCCTATCTATGGGTTCTGTTTGTATGGAGTTTGTACGTTCTCTCCGTGACCTGCGTGGGTTTTCTCCGGGATCTCTGGTTTCCTCTCACACTCTAAAGACATACAGGTTTGTAGGTTAATTGGCTTGATATAATTGTAAATTGTCCCTAGTGTGTATAGGATACCGTTAGTGTGCGGGGATCACTGGCTGGTGGGCCGAAAGGCAGGTTTCCGCTCTGTATCTCTAAACTAAACTGGAAACTTTTACTTCAGGGACCCGAAAAGACTCATCCAGAAAAGTCACAATCTATATAACATCCTGTGTCAATATAGAACTTTTACATAATTGCAATGGAGAACTACCAGAGAAAATAGTGTCTTGCAGACCACTTTCACCCGGCACATTACCTCTTTAATCTCCTCCCATCAGGAAGGAGATATAGAAGCATTAAAAGTAAAACATCTCGCTTCAGAGACAGCACCTACCTCCAAGCCATCAGATATTTGAATTTGCACTAATCACTCTGCACTTTCTTTTGCACTTGCACTTACGCTTAACATGACGCTGCTGGGTACTGTCCTTCCTGTATATATTGTCCTTCGTACGGTATTGTCTGTATTATTTATTGTGGTGTATGTGGTGGTTGTATTGTACTGTATTGTATCTGTCTGAGAGCGAACCAAGACACATTCCTATCAACTTGTTGACATGGCAATAAACTTCTTGAATCTTGAATCTTGAATCTTGAATGAAGGAAACATGCCAAGGGACTTCAAAAAGTTAGATTATAAGTCTAAAATCTCAGAAAACACTGAAGATTTAGTGCAGGAATGGTCAAAACGATAGTTTTAATGCAACTTAAAGTTGGGATAGGATGGGGCAAAAGTTAGAATATTTCAGAAATACATTTTATGGTGTAAGAACTTAAGAGTCAAGAGAGTATTGTCATGTGTCCCAGATAGGACAATGAAATTCTTACTTGCTGCAGCACAACAGAATATGTAATACAAAACGGAAGATAAAAGTTCAGTGTGTCCATAGACCATATATACACAATAAATAAACAGATAGTGCAATAATAATAATGATAATAGACTGTTATTGTTCAGAGCTTATTTGATGTCGTGTTAAATAGCCTGGTGGCTGTGGGTGCAAGTTCTAGTGGCTGCAAGTTCTGCTAGAAAGGAGGATGAGGTGTGGATGAAATGTATCTCATCCATGAACTGTGCAAGGAAATTCAAATGTTTAACAATGAAAAGTATAGCAATCTGAATTGATTTAGAATGGATTTTAAAAAATCAGAAACTCCAGTTGGCAGGAAAATCTTAGCAGTAACATAGATTAATAGTTCTATGCCATTTCCTAGAAGTTCGAAGAATGAGCAGAAACCAAATTGAACTTTACATAATCCAGGGCTCAATAGATGATGTAGCCAGAAGGCAGTGGAAAGTAGTTGCAGCACTCGAGACGTTGGAGGAGGAGAGGCCACAACGAATGTCATCAGTATGCACTGTGCACAGTGCTATCAGAACCCTATTTAAACATGAAATAGAAGGAAGGGCTGGGAAAGGAACCTTATGCTGTACGCTTTGAAGATACAGGTGCACAACCTTTTATCCGAAAGCCTTGGGACCAGACACTTTTCGTAATTCAGAATTTGTCGGTCTTCGGAATGGAAATTTTTTAGCGTAGATTTTAATGGCTGGCTCAGTGGTAGAGTGCTCGGCTCATATCCGCAAGGTCGCGAGTTTGCGCCTTGATCCTGGCAGTTACTCGATCGCGAGTTTGAGTCTTCAATGTCGTTTTTTCTTGCAGAATAAATGTTTGTATGAAATACAGTGTAGGAGAAGTGTACTGACTGTGTGGGCAGAACTTTGGAAGTGATTGCCCACCAGTCTAAAAAGCCGCTGTGTCTCCCTGTCCCTGGGATAGCAGGGGGCGATCAAACAGCACAATACCCCCTCCCCCTCCAACTCCAGAGGAATCCGCTCCCCGATGGGCCGCTACCAAAGATCATAGAGGAGCTCCTCTATGATCTTTGGCCGCTACAGCGACAAGTGGCAGTTCGCCCACAGCCCGAGCTGCGCCCCCTCATCCGCCACCCCAAGAACAAGACGTACCTTGCACACCATCAGCTTCTGCCCCTACGTGTTCCTCTGGAGTTGGAGCGGGGCTGGGCTGGAGTTGCTGCTGGCTGTGGGTCTCTGGGAACTCCGTGCTTGCAGTGGGCCTGGGGGTCGGTGGGCGGCGGTGGGAGCTGTGGACCTACGGACCTACCTCCGTGGAGCTAGCCAGCTTCGGAGCGTGGAGAGTTGCGGGGGCGAGCTGCTGCGACCCGACTCCGGTGGATGGTGACACCGGGAGCTCGCGGGTCTCCGGTGGGAGACCGCTTTGCGGGGCACCGGCAGCGGCGACTTCTCCCGCCCGAATTACGGGGTTGAGAGCAAACATCATAGAGGTTGAGAGTGACCTGGAGGGGGGCCTTACAATGCCCGGCGCGGCTGTAAATTGCCGCGGACTTGCTAGCGCCCGCCGGGGGCTCCAACATAAAGACCGGGGCAGGGCCCTACATCTCCCGGCGTGGCTTTGAGTGGCCGCTCCCCGATGGGCCCCTACGACGCCCCGAGCTGCGCCCCGTCATCCGCAACCCAGGTTCCTCTGTAGTTGGAGTGGGGCTGGGCTGGGCTGCTGTTGGCTGTGGGTCTCTGGGATCTCCGTGCTTGCGGTGGGCCTGGTGGTCGGTGTCCAATTGGTCCTGACACGGTCCTGCGAAATCGCCGACGTGAAGACAGTGCAAAGCCCCCGCGCCGGTGCAATGGGCGGGGAGCTGGAGAGGGGAGGGAAGGGGTCACACACATGGCCGGGAAGCAGAGGGGTGTAGGTGGGGTGATACTGAAGCGAGCGACAATCTGCTGCTGCTGCCTGCCCCGCTGAGTTAAAAAGTTCCCACGCAAGACTCACGAAACACTGTATATCGTGAGTCTACCGTGGGAACTTTTTAACTCAGCGGGCAAGGCAGCAGCATATTGTCAATTATTAACCCTCCCGTGCAATATACCCTCATCTTCTCTTTTATGAATGGGGATTTAGTTCCCTTTTCTTCGAGGACCGACCGGAGGTTCCGCTGTCACCTCTGCGGGCCGCCCTCGGTGAATTTCAAGGACCTTTCTTCAAGGACCGAAAAAATGGCCGCTATTCGGAGGTTTTCGTTATTTGGATCTTCGGATAAAAGGTTGTGCACCTGTACTGCAAATATCTGGTTGTTATTAGTTCTGGTTGTGCAGGGACAGAGAGAATGTCGCAGGTAGAATGACCAACCAATATTAAATTAATGGAGACGTTGAGAATGATAACGTGCAGCTATTGCAAACACGTCGGAATGTGACAATGACGTGGAGCAAATTCAATGCTGTGAATTAGTGCAATTTTTCATCTTAATTCCAAAAAATACAAGAACAGCAATATTCCATAAAATGGTCCAATCTGACCCCTCAATTGCTCAAGATTCCAGCATTCGTAGACTTTAGAGATACAGCGCAGAAACATGCCCTTTGGCCTACCGAGTCAACACCAACCAGCGATCACCTCGTACACTAACACTAACCTACACACTAGAGACAATTTGCAATTTTACCGAAGCCACTTAACCTATAAACCTGCATGTTGGGGTGGAAACCGTACAAACTCCACATAGGCAGCAGCCATAGTCAATATTGCACCTGGGTGTCTGGAACTGTAAAGGGCCTGTCCCACTTGGCGATTTTTTCGGCGACTGCCGGCGTCATATCAGTGTCGCCAAAAGATTTTGAACATTTCAAAATCCAGCGGCAACAAAAAAATGTTGCGACACTTAAAAAAACGCCGCGTGTCATACATCATCACCCCGCAAATTTTTCAGTGATTGATACGTCAGTCTATGATGCCGGCAGTCTCCGAAAAAAATCGGCAAGTGGGAAAGGCCCTTAAGGCAGCAAATCTACCACTACACCTCTGTGCTGCCCTGCAGTTTTATGGGGCACTAAAATAAGGCCTCCTTTCACAATGCCCAATAAAAAAATATTGTAGTTTCTTATTTCCCCACAATTTTCCAGGAGTGATTTTAAACTAGGAAGAAACAAATTCAATTTAATGGTAATAATATTGTAAATCATTCAAAGTTTTTTTTTAATGTATTCATATGAAAAAGTCTTGAAATTCAAGACGTTAAGGGTCACTTATAACACAAAGGCAATTGTAATGAAAGGAACCACCAAATAAATTATTGAGATGATAAAGTGCGTCATTGCTGCATTTCTTTCCAACATTAACAAAAAATCAAACGAAGAAACGTTCTCTGTTCTTAAAATTATTGTATGAGATGAAAATAGTTCTTATGTTAAACTCTCTAAAAATAATTAATCTGGCCTAGTGAATTATTGTGCCGTAACTGGGCACGGCAAGCTCACAGCACCTGGTGTATTGTGTTCAGTTTTGGTCACCCTGCTACAGGAAGGATTATGTTGCAAGGCAGCGATTATTTGCAAGGAGGATGCCAGCACTTCAAGGCCTGGGCTCCAGGGAGAGGTTGGGCAGGCTAGGTGATCTTTATTCCTTTGAGCGCAGGAGGATGAGAGGTGATCTTATAGAGGTGTATAAGATCATGAGGGGAATAGACACGGACACTTTCACCCAGAGTAGAGGAATCAAGAATTAGGGAACATAGGTTTAAGAGAAAAGATTCAATAGGAACCCGAGGGGAAAATTTTTCACTGAGGTGGTGGGTGTATGGAATGAGCTGCCAGAGAAGGCAGTTGAGACAGGTACTATAACAACATTTAAAAGGCATTTAGACAGGTACATAGATAGAATATGGGCCAAACATGAGCAGGTGGCACTGGTGGGGCATCTTGGTCAACATGGGCATTGGGCCGAAAGGTCTGTTTCCATGCGTATGACTATGGCATCTGCTGAACGTTTAATCCTGTTTCTCTCCCCACAGGTCCTGTCTGACCCACTGAGTTTTGTTATTCCTACATTTCTCATTTTAATGACCATGTTTCCAATTTCAACTTGGTGTCTAATCCTGCACAAAACCTGACCTCATTATTTTAACTGTATTCGGTGTGGAAATAAAAATGAAAAATTGTGGAAATATTCAGCACATCAGGCAGCACCTGTGTAGAATAAAATATTGGTTGAATTTGGTCAAATGGTTTGTTCCTGTCCTGTCCAAATCTATGTAAAGGTTTCAGCTTCATGGTTTTCTGGGACGACAGATGGCACAATGGGCTAAGTGTTCGGCTGGCGACCGGAAGGTAGCCGGTTCGAATCCCGCTTGGAGTGCATACTGTCATTGTGTCCTTGGGCAAGACACTTCACCCACCTTTGCCTGTGTGTGAGTGATTGGTGGTGGTCGGAGGGGCCGTAGGCGCAGAATGGCAGCCACGCTTCTGTCAGTCTGCCCCGGGGCAGCTGTGGCTACAGAAGTAGCTTACCACCACCGAGTGTGACTGAGGAGTGAATGAATAATGTGATGTAAAGCGCCTTGAGTATTAGAAAGGCGCTATATAAATCCCATCCATTATTATTATTATTATTATTATGGTTTTTCATTAAAGCACATTCTTAAAGCATATTTACAGCATGGATAGGATGGTTACTCAATAACTTTGGCAACCATTTAACAAAAGTAACACACCAATCAAGAACTCCATTGAACACAATTAATTTAATGTATGAATATGTCCCACGATACTTGAAAGAAATATGCCAAACAAGATTTTACAGTTGATCAACGATGCCTACAGCTTGTAACGAAGCTGTGTAGATGTGTATCTTAAAGGAGAGATAAAAGAGATGGGAAGTCAGAACTTGAGGGAATTCTGCAGTTTAGGAGCTCAGTGTGGCGGTCAATGGTGGAGAAGTTAATTCAAGAATCACCAAGTATCCAGAATTCAAAGGTAGACATTCCAAAGGGTTGAAAAACTTTAGAGATAGAAATGAACAAGCCATTGGAGATAGATACAAAATGGTGGAGTAACTCAGCGGGTCAGGAAGCATCTCTGGTGAAAATGGATAGGTCATATTACCAATCGTGACCCTTCTTCAGACTGTAAGGAGAACCTGGAGATCCAGTCGGCCTTGGACTGAGCGCGTGTTCAGCAAAAAGGTCGCAGAGTCCACACTTGATCTCACTGATGTACAGGAGTACACATCAGGAACACCGGATGCAATAGATTTAATTAGAGTAGGTACCATGCCCTCCATAATGTTTAGGACAAAGACCCATCATTTATTTATTTACCTCTGTACTCCACAATTTGAGAGTTGTAATAGAAAAAAACCACGTGGTTAAAGTGCACATTGTCAGATTTTATTAAAGGCCATTTTTATACATTTTGGTTTCACCATGTAGAAATTACAGCTGTGTTTATACATAGTCCCCCCCCCCCGCCCCCGCCCCCCCCCCCCCCCCATTTCAGGGCACCATAGTGTTTGGGACACATGGCTTCACAGGTGTTCGTGATTGCTCAGGTGTGTTTAATTGCCTCCTTAATGCAGGTATAAGAGAGCTCTCAGCACCAAGTCTTTCCTCCAGTCTTTCCATCACCTTTGGAAACTTTTATTGCTGTTTATCAACATGAGGATCAAAGTTGTGCCAATGAAAGTCAAAGAAGCCATTATGAGACTGCGAAACAAGAATAAAACTGTTAGAGACATCAGCCAAACCTCAGGCTTACCAATATCAACTGTTTAGAACATCAGTAAGAAGAAAGAGAGCACTGGTGAGCTTACTAATCGCAAAGGGACTGGCAGGCTAAGGAAGACCTCCACAGCTGATGACAGAAGAATTCTCTCTATAATAAAGAAAAATCTCCAAACACCTGTCCGCCAGATCAGAAACATTCTTCAGGAGTCAGGTGTGGATTTATCAATGACCACTGTGCACAGAAGACTTCATGAACAGAAATACAGAGGCTACACTGTAAGATGCAAACCACTGGTTAGCCGCAAACATAGGATGGCCAGGTTACAGTTTGCCAAGAAGTAAAAAGAGCAACCACAGTTCTGGAAAAAGGTCTTGTGGACAGATGAGACAAAGATTAACATATATCAGAGTGATGGCAAGAGCAAAGTATGGAGGAGAGAAGGAACTGCCCAAGATCCAAAGCATACCACCTCATCTGTGAAACACGGTGGTGGGGGTGTTATGGCCTGGACATGTATGGCTGCTGAAGATACTGGCTCACGTACCTTCATAGATGATACAACTGCTGATTGTAGTGGCATAATGAATTCTGAAGTGTATAAACACATCCTATCTGCTCAAGATCAAACAAATGCCTCAAACCTCATTGGCTGATGGTTCATTCTACAGCAAGACAATGATCCCAAACATACTGCTAAAGCAACAAAGGAGTTTTTCAAAGCTAAAAAATGGTAAATTCTTGAGTGGCCAAGTTAATCACCCGATCTGAACCCAATTGAGCATGCCTTTTATATGCTGAAGAGAAAACTGAAGGGGACTAGCCCCCAAAACAAGCATGCTAAAGATGGCTGTAATACAGGCCTGGCAGAGCATCACCAGAGAAGACACCCAGCAACTGATAATGTCCATGAATCGCAGACTTCAAGCAGACAATGCATGCAAAGGATATGCAACAAAATACTAAACATGACTACTTTCATTGACATGACATTGCTGTGTCCTAAACATTATGGTGCCCTAAAATGGGGGGGCGGCAATTAAACACACCTGAGCAATCACGGACACCTGTGAAGCCATGTGTCCCAAACATTATGGTGCCCTGTGGACTATGTATAAACACAGCTGTAATTTCTACATGGTGAAACCAAAATGTATAAAAATGGCATTTATTAAAATCTGACAATGTGCACTTTAACCACGTGATTTTTTCTATTACAAATCTCAAATTGTGGAGTACAGGCAAATAAATGATGGGTCTTTGTCCCAAACATTATGGAGGCACTATACATGTGAACCTGTCCACATTAAACGATTGGACGTATTTAAAATCAATTATGAAACAATGTTTCGACTGACATGCACAGAACCAGGGGTCACAGCCTCATAATAATGAGCCAGCTATGCAAAACAAAGATGAAAAGAAATCTTCATTGAAGGGTGGCAAATCTTTGGAATTTACCAACCATCTGAGCTGCAGAGATAATCTCCAATTTATTAGAAACAAACTTCAGTAAGGCACTTGACAAGATTCTGCCTGGTAGGCCTCTTGTGAAGGTTAGATCGCATGCGATCCTGGGATCCATGGAAGGAAGGTGATGGTGGGAGGTTGTGTTTGGACTGGAGGCCTACAACTAGTGGTGTGCCTCAGGGATCGGTGCTGGGCCCATTGCTGTTTGTGATTTATATCAATGATTTGGAGGAGAACTCAGAAAGCATGATTAGTACATTTGAAGATGACACTGTTTCCATGCTCTCTAACTATGAGTTGATATTTAGATTTAAGAAAAGCAAGTGGTATGATGTTAGATCAAGAAAACTATGCTGAACTAAATGATCGACCATCAGTTTAGTGAATGTCACTGCAAATGCAAAGTGCAAAAAAGCAATGAACTCTCAATGTGCAATCAGTAGTGTTGTGGAAGCTCATCCACCCATCATCCTCCCTGCAAGTCTGGTTCCACATGCCACCTACCAGCCTCAGCCTTAACCCCCCCCCCCCCCTGCACTCTTCAGTCCTGATGCAGGGTCTCGGCCCGGAACATTGAGAACCCCTTTGCCTCCACAGGCGCTGTCTGATTTACTGCATTCTTTCAGAAATGTTTTTTTTGTTCTAGATTCCAGCATCTGCAGTTGCCTCTCAAAAAATCCCCCTCCCTCCGCCTTGAAAAATATGCCATAAAATTTTTGCACCAGCTGCCTTAGCTGGCTCCAATTGACTATTGCATACCATAAGGAAAACTGCATCCATTCTATCCAAGTCAAAATGTGTGGATTGCATGTGCTGGATCTCAGATGAAGGCAGAGTCAGGTAGATACAGCATAGAAAATGCCCTTGGGCTATCTTGGCTGTAATGACCATCTAACACCCATTTTTATATTAATACTATCCTAACCAATTCTATTATCTCCACATTGTCTTTAACTAATTCTCCATCCCGAATATTCTACTACTGGGGACAATTTAAAGTGTTTAAAGAACCTACAATTCTGCACATCAGTGGGTTGTGGGAGTAAATAACAATACTGGGTGCCCTATCAGCTGGAAAGCCCATGAGGTCACAAGGTGAGTGCACAAACTCCACACAGGCAGCACTGCAAATCAGTGGGGCTGCGAGGCAGCAGGTCCAGTGTTAAAACCAAGGCCCTGACTGTTCTCTCAAGTGGATACAAAGAATAATGTGGGACAACTCCAAAGTCCAAGCATGTATCTGCAATGTTTAGCCCATAATCAACATTTAAAAAATTTGCTGATCATCATATTGCTGCTTGTCAGCTTAGGTTCCACAAAGTGACTGCAGTGTTTCCTTCATCAGAATTTTGAAAACATTTCCACTGACTGTAAAATACTGTGGGATGGCCTGGCATAGTAGTAAAAGGGACAAAATGCTGGAGCAACTCAGCTGGTCAAGCAGCATCCCTGAAAACATGGATAGGTGACGTTTCGGGTCGGAACCCTACTTCAGAAACGTTGCCTATCCATGTTTTCTAGTGATGCTGCCTGACCCAGAGTTACTCCAGCATTTTGTGTCTATATTTGGTATAAACCAACATCTGCAGTTCTGTGTTATTATATAGTATAGACACTATACATATAGAGTAGAAGATTTACCAACTGTAGAGTAATTTAATTATGAGGTATTCTGAGACACAATTCTATTCAAACATCTCATTTCAAATCACAGTACAGTTCTTTACCAAAGGAGGAAATGATCCTAATAAAAGAGAAGGTTAACCATGTTCCGCCATTACCAAGAAACACCTAAGAACAGATTCATCATAATAATCAAGATTATGGCACGGTGGCGGAACGGTAGAGTTGCTGCCTTACAGCGCCAAAGTCTCGGGTTCGATCCCGACTACAGGTGGTCTGTACAGTTTGTATGTTCTCCCCGTGACCGTGTGGACTTCCCCCGAATGGTCTGGTTTCCTCCCACACTCCCAAGAAGTGCAAGTTTGTAGGTTAATTGGCTTCAGTAAAGATTGTAAATTGTCCCTAGTATATAGGAGAGTGCTAGTGTACAGCGATCACTGGTCCTCTTTGGACAAAGGCCTGTTTCCATGCTGCATCTCTAAACTAATCTAATACTGAAAAGAATGAGTATGTTTCTAGTATGGGTGGAGCATCAGCAAGAAAGCTTGATCATCCAACTTTTTTTCTTGGCAGATGAATTGATCAAGTGAAACAATTGGGACTATTTATTTAAGATTTTTTTAAACTAAACATTTCCAGTGGCAATCATGCCCACTTGCCAGGATTCTTTAGATATCTTCATTCCCACATACTTAAAATCAGTGTACCTGAATCACCATTTAATTTAGCAAGGTAATCACTTGCATTCAGTTTTAGCCGTTAAAGTAACTGATTTTACCATTAATCAAGTTTCAAGAGTGCTTATTTGTCATATGCACCGGATATAAACCGGAACAATGAAATTCCTACGAGCTGGAGCTTTACAGGCACCTTAGAGGCAACAATAAAACAATAAATCATTTGAAGTAAGTTAAACCAAAGTCCGCAGTGGTTCGGTAGTGTTGTGCAAGGCGGCTTTAAGAGCCTGACAGTTAATGGGAAGAGTGTAGGAAGATTCTGCACATGCTGGTTTAAACCGAAGATAGACATAAAAAGCTGGAATAACTTAGCGGGACAGACAGCTCTCTGGAGAGAAGGAATGGGTGACCTTTCGGGTCAAGACCCTTCTTCAGACTGGACCCGAGTCTAGGCCAAGTCAATAGACAATATGACAATAGACAATAGGTGCAGGAGTAGGCCATTCGGCCCTTCGAGCCAGCCATTCAATGTGATCATGGCTGATCATCCCCAATCAGTACCCAGTTTCTGCCTTCTCCCCATATCCCCTGACTCCGCTATTTTTAAGAGCCCTATCTAGCTCTCTTGAAAGCATCCAGAGAACCTGCCTCCACCGCCCTCTGAGACACTCCAAGTCATTCCTTCTCTCTAGAGATTCTGCGTGCCCCGCAGAGTTACTCCAGCTTTTTGTGTCTATCTTCATTTAATGGGAAGAAACAATTTCTGAACCTGGAGGTTCTCATGCTCCTGTATCTTCTTCCAATGGCCAAGGTGGTGTAGGTCTTTGATATTAGTTGCCCAGTTGAGACAGCACCTTCTGTAGATCTCTTTGATGGTGGGTGGTGAAAGCTGCAAATATATGCTTTTACTAGCCTATCAGGCAGTGCATACCAGCAGATAGACACAAAATGCTGGAGTAACTAAGCAGGTGAGGCAGCAACTCTGGAGAAAAAAATTGGGGACGTTTCGGGTTGAGATCCTTCTTCAGACTGCGAGTACATACCAGTGCTTGCAAAATAATGCAGTGTGCCATTACATATCTGGTCCTTCTGGCATCACCACAACTTACAAAACACTCCACTATGTTAGATTCAGAGGTCTACTCTGTCTGTATCCTTCATCGGGTTTTGATCAATGGCTCACCTTATTTTTCTGCTTTAAACATCTTCCCTTTTTCTGCACGATAATCTCATCGGTTATTCAGCATGGTTTTGAAGAAGTGTTAGAAGGGTTCTGACTTGAAACGTCACCTCTCCATGTTCTCCAGAGATGCTGCCTAGCGTAACTCTAGCACTGTCTTTTTGTTTTTGCAAACCAGCATCTGCAGTTCCTTGTGTCTTCAACATGGAATTATTAAGGAGATTGATTGTGTCTGAACAACAATAGAATTTTTCAAAGCAGCAACTTCAGTAAGGCCTTTTTGAGAAGGTCCTAAAAAGTTTAAACCCAAGGGACCCAGGGCAAATAAGATCCAAAATTGGCATGGTAACAGGAGGCAATGGACAATGGTGGATGGCTGATTTTGTGATTGGAAGCCTGTGACTAGTGGTTTACCACAGGGATCTGTGCAGGTACTCTCAGTGTTAGTTGTACATATTAACAATTTGGATTTGAACAGTAATGTTCTTAATAGTGAGAATAGGCTACGGCACGATATTGATCAGTTGGTAACATGGCCAGACCAGTTACAAATGGGGTATTATTCTGATTAGTACAAGGTGATGCACTTTGGGAGGACTACGTACCAACAGAGTGGGAACTTGGGAATACTGAAGTACAGAGGCACCTCAGTGTACGTCAAAGATCCTGAAGGTGGCAGCATGTGCAAGAAAGCACATGGGATTATTATATTCTGTGCCCCACCTAACAAAGGTAAAATTAGGGAGATTATGTTACAACTTTACAAACATTGGTTAGGCAACAGCTAGATGCTGCATACAGGTCTGGTCACCAAACTTGGATGTGATTGCACAGCTAAGGGAGTAGTGGAGATTCGCTAGGAAGTTGAAATAGGGTCGTAGCAGATGAGTCTAGGTTAAGCAGAAGAGGGAGCAGGCTGGAGGCGAGCAGTCTGAAGAAGGGTCTCGACCCAAAATGTCACCTATCCATGTTCTCCATGGTTGCTGCCTGATCTGCTGAGTTACTCCAGAATTTAGTGATCTTCACTAGGATGTTGCCTAGAATTGGGTATTTCAGTTATGAAGAGTGGCTGGATTGTCTGTTTGTTTTCCTTGGAGTAGAGGCAGCTAAGGCACTTGATAGAGGTTTACCAAATTATCAGGGGTATAGATATGAAGGTAGTAGGAAACATTTCCCCATTTCTAAAACTAAAGCGTAAGAGACGCCCATTTCCTCCAAATACAAGGCGTAGCTATGGGCACGCGCATGGGCCCAAGCTCTGCCTGCCTCTTTATAGGGTACGTCGAACAATCTTTGTTCGAGGCGTACCATGGCCCTATCCCCGAACTCTACCTCCGCTACATCGACGACTGCATTGGTGCTACCTCCTGCACCCATACACAACTCACTGACTTCATCCATTTCGCCATTAACTTCCATCCGGCACTCAAATACACCTGGACCATTTCCGACATTTCCCTAGCATTTCTAGACCTCACTATCTCCATCGCAGGTGATAGACTACTGACCGACATCCATTATAAACCTACCGACTCCCATGGCTATCTGGACTACACTTCTTCCCACCCTGCTTCCTGTAAGGACACCATCCCCTGCTCCCAATTCCTCCGTCTACGCAGCATCTGCACCCAGGAAGAGGTGTTCCACACCAGGGCATCGGAGATGTCCTCATTCTTCAGGAAACGGGGGTTCCCCTCTTCTACTATAGATGAGGCTCTCACCAGGGTCTCTTCTATACCCCATAACTCTGCTCTCACTCCCCATCCTCCCACTCGTAACATGGGCAGAGTACTCACCTTCCACCTTACCAGCCATCACATACAACAAATAATCCTCCAACATTTTTGCCACCTCCAACGGGATCCCACCACTGGCCACATCTTCCCATCTCCTCCCGTCTGCTTTCTGCAGAGACCTCACTCTGTAACTCTCTGGTCAATTCGTCCCTTCCCACCCAAACCACCCCCTTTCCTGGCACTTTCCCTTGCAACCGCATGAAATGCTACACTTGTCGCTTTACCTCCCTTGATTCCATTCAAGAATCCAAGCAGTCTTTCCAGGTGCGGCAGAGATTCATCTGCACCTCCTCCAACCTCACCTATTGCATCCGCTGCTTCTAGGTGTCAGCTGCTCTACATCGGTGAGACCAAGCGTAGGCTTGGCGATCGCTTCGCCCAACACCTCCGCTCGGTTCGCACTAACCAACCTGATCTCCCGGTGGCTCAGCACTTCAACTGCCCCTCCCATTCCGAATCCGACCTTTCTGTCCTGGGCTTCCTCCGTGGCCAGAGGCCCACCGCAAATTGAAGGAGCAGCACCTCATATTTCGCTTGGCAGTTTATACCCCAGCGATACGAACATTGACTTCTCTAATTTCAGATAGTCCTGGCTCTCTCCTCCCCTTCCCAGCTCTCCCTCAGCCCACTGTCTCCGTCTCTTCCTTTCTTCTTCCCGCCCCCCCCCCCACCCACCCTCACATCAGTCTGAAGAAGGGTCTCGACCCGAAACGTTGCCTATTTCCTTCGCTCCATAGATGCTGCCTCACCTGCTGAGTTTCTCCAGCATTTTTGTCTACCTTAGAATCTGAGGAAGTCGGTGTTCATCCAGGTGGCAATGGAATCTGAAATGCACTGCTTGAGTGAGTGGTGAAGGCAGGTACTCTCACAACATTGTGGGATCTAGGCAAGCACTTGAATTATAGTCCTTCATGGGATGAAAGAAATCCTCTCCACTATTTACTCCACAAATCTGATTGATTTTTTTTGAAGACTTGAGCAAAGAGGTTGATGAGGGCAGAGCTGTAGATGTTGTGTACATGGACTTCAATAAGGCATTCGACAAGGTTCCACGTGGTAGGCTGCTCTGGAAGGTTAGATCTCATGGGATCCAAGGAGAGATAGCTGAATGGATAGCAAATTGGCTCCATGGAAGAAAGCAGAGGGTGATGGTGGAAGGTTGCTTCTCAGAACGGAGGCCTGTGACTAGTGGTGTGCCTCAGGGTTCGGTACTGGGCCCGGTACTGTTTGTCATCTACATCTAAATGATTTGGATGAGTTTCGTAGTTTTTTTTAAGTTTTTTTTGCACAATCTGCAAGCATTGCCACTTTTCATTTCACTGCACATCTCGTATGCTTACGTGACAAATAGACTTGACTACAGGGCAAGATTAGCAAGTTTGCTGATGGTACAAAAGTAAGTGGTTTTACAGATAGTGAAGATGCTTGTGAACGATTGCAGCAGGATCTGGATCGATTGGCCAGGTGGGCAGAGGAATGATTGATGGAATTTAATCCAGTGAAATGTGAGGTGTTGCATTTTGGGACCTAGCAAGGGCAGAGCTCAGTAAATGGTAGGCCTCTGGGTAGTGTTGTAGAGCAGAGGGATCTAGGAGTACAGGTGCATGGTTCCTTGAAGGTCGAGTCACAGGTAGATAAGGTGGTCAAAAAGGCTTTTGGCACTTTGGCCTTCATCAGTCAGAGTATTGAGGATAGAAGTTGGGAGGTCATGTTGCAGTTATATAAGACGTTGGTGAGTGCATTTAAAATATTGTGTTCAGTTCTGGGCACCATGATATAGGAAAGGTATTGTCAAGCTTGAAAGGGTTCAGGAAAGATTTACGAGGATGTTGCCAGGACTAGAGGGTGGGAGCTATAGGGAGAGATTGAGTAGGCTGGGTCTCTATTCCATGGAGCGTAGGAGGATGAGGGGAGATCTTATAGAGGTATGCAAAAGCATGAGAGGAATAGATCGGGTAGATGCAGAGTCTTTTACCCAGAGTAGGGGAATCAAGGACCAGGGGACATAGGTTCAAGGTGAAGGGGAAAGGATTTAATAGGAATCCGAGGGGTAAGTTCTTCACACAGAGGGTGGTGGGTGTATGGAACAAGCTGCCGGAGGAGGTAGTTGAGGCTGGGACTATCCCATCGTTTAAGAAACAGATGGACAGGTACATGGATAGGACAGGTTTGGAGGGATATGGACCATGCGCAGACAAGTGGGACTAGGGTAGCTGGGACATTGTTGGCCGGTGTGGGCGAGTTGGGCTGAAGGTCCTGTTTCCACACTGTACCACTCAATGACTCCATGACTCTATTCCTTCAAGAAATTACATTAAATCTGTGGCCACTGGCTTCGATCTGTTAAAATAAATAATTTCTATTTAATTCCCTCATGTATGCCAAGTAAGTCCCTCTCTATTCCAAAGCAACCTTTCCTCATTTCCCTAGTTCTATCAACATTCTCACAGATCTGCTGAACCCTCTAATGAAACCATGCACTTGCCCTAATGTGGAGAAGCATGCATTGTACTCTAGCGTCGCCTACTTAATTGTGTTTACAAGTCTAACAGTTTTCCTACTCTTGTATTTAATGCTACAATCAACAAAGTATCGCAATTATCAACTGACCAAGCAACTTAGTGGGATCTGTCGTCATGCACTCTCTCTACATTTCTCTTTCCAACTTTGTGCTGACTTGCCTTATTTGGACTGTACAAATGCCATCTTGCACACTTGACAGGAAATACCTCATTTTGTCACTTTTCTTATTACTAATTTAAACTGTCTTCCTCACTATATGTGACTTAGACACACTAGATTAGTGAAAGGCCCAGATAGAGTGGATGTGGAGGATGTTTCTACCAGTGGGAGAGTCTAGGACCAGAAGACATAGCCTCAGAATAAAAAGATGCACCTTTAAAAAGATGAGGAGGAATTTCTTTAGTCAGAGGGTGGTGAATCTGTGGATTTCATTGCCACAGGCCCATGGGGGCCAAGTCAATGGGTATTTAAGGTCGAGATTGACAGATTCTTGATTAGTACGGGTGTCAGGGGTTATGGGGAGAAGGCAGGAGAATGGGGTTGTGAGGGAAAGATAGCTCAACCATGATTGAATGGCAGATTTGGGCTGAATGGTCTACTTCTGATCATATGACATTAACTTAAATGAAATAGCACAATGGAAATAGCCATATATAATTGAAATAAATTACAAAATCAACCAATGTGTCAATACCTGTCCAGCCCTGCTGTTAATATTCTTCTACTTACATTGACTTTGTTTTCAGTAACAGAACCTATTTTGGTCCTAACTTTAGATTCCTGGATACTTTACCTATCTATCACATCTTCCACGAGGGCTTGGTTAAAAGATTTATTTAAAATTCATTAAGATGTTAAATCATACCTCAGTTTAGCAAAGTTGGTGTATCCTCCACTGAAAACCTTTCACTGCTTTTCACTTTTTCAAAAGCTTTTCACTGTACTTCGGTACACGTGACAATAAACTAAACTGTAACCTTTGCACAAATACACAAAATCAAATTGAATCACAACCCCTTCCTGCCCGCTTTCATTTCCAAACAATGTTTAACATGCTCTTCTCTGATAAACTTGCACATGAAGCTGAAGCATTCCTGAATGAAGTTTTAACAATTCTGCCTCTGCACCTTTTATGCTGATGTTATTCCTATCCCTCAATGTTATTGTGCTTTGATTAAAAATGTGGGCACCAGGATGATGCAACTGTATCTTTTCTTTGTTCTTGGTTCAACATATGGCTTCATTTGATAATCTTTGCAGTATAGTATATGAGATTTACAAGAGATAATGTCTCGAGATCGGAAATAATGGGATACATTAAATAATTCCTCGATCAGTACTCAAGGAAGAAACGGAGGAACGGAATTTTAAAACAAGTGAAAATCTAAAAATCTGCAGATGCTGGAAAGTTGAAAAAATATAAATGCTGTGAAATAGTGTCAGTCATACGGCGTGGAGACAGACCCATCATCCCAATTTGCCCACGCTGTCTAACATGCCCCACCTAGTCCCACCTGCCTAAGCTTGACACATATCCCTCTAAACCTATCCCATCCATGGTAGACAAAAGTGCTGGAGAAACTCAGCGGGTGCAGCAGCATCTATGGATCGAAAGAAATAGGCAACGTTTCGGGCCGAAACCCTTCTTCAAACTGATGTAGGGTGGGGGGAGTGGGGCGGGGAGAAGAAAGGAAAAAGGAGGAGGAGCCCGAGGGCTGAGGGAGAGCTAGGAAGGGGAGGAGACAGCAAAGGCTAACGGAATTGGGAGAATTCAATGTTTATACCACTAGGGTGCAGACTGCCCAAGTGGAATTTCCGGTGGTCCTCACTCTGGCCATGGAGAAGGCCCAGGACAGAGGTCGGATACGGAATGGGAGAGGGAGTTAAAGTGCTGAGCCACCGGGAGGTCAGGTTGGTTAATGCGGACCGAGCGGAGGTGTTCGGCAAAACGATCGCCAAGCCTACGCTTGATCTCACCGATGTAGATCAGCTGACATCTAGAGCAACGGTTGCAATAGATGAGGTTGGAGGGGATGCCGGTGAATCTCTGTCGCACCTGTAACGACTGCTTGGGTCCTTGAATGGAGTCGAGGGGGAAGGTAAAGGAACAAGTGTTGCATCTCTTGCGGTTGCAAGGGAAAGTGCCCGGGGAGGGGGTGGTGCGGAAGGGAAGGGAAGAATTGACAAGGGAGTTACGGAGGGAGCGGTCTTTGCGGAAAGCAGACGGGGGGGGGGGGGGGGAGATGGGAAAATGTGGCAAGTGGTGGGGTCACGTTGGAGGTGGCGAAACTGATGGCGAATATTTGTTGTATGTGGAGAACTTCTTCAAAGTAGGCATACCTTGAGGAGATTTTGCAGTGGAGTAGACAAAGTGTTTAAGAAGGAACTGCAGATGCTGGAAAATCTCATCCATGTACCTGTCTAAATGTTTCTTAAACGTTGCGATAGTACCCGACTCAACTACTTCCTCTAGCACCTCGTTCCATATACCCACCATTCCTTTGTTTAAAAAAGTTACCCCTCAGGTTCCTATTAAATCTTTACCCCTCACGTTAAACCTATGTCCTCTGGTACTCGACTCCACTACTCAGGGCAAGAGACTATGCGCGTTTACTTCAATCTATTCATCGCATGATTTTGTACACCTCTAGAAGATCACCCCTCATCATCCTACGCTCCAAGGAATAGTCCTAGCCTGCTCAACCGCTCTCAATAGCTCAGGCCCATGAGTCCCGACAACATCCTCGTAAATCTTCTCTGCACCCTTTCCAGCTCAATACTCAGCAGGCTCATTCGAAAGAAAATGAGCTACAATTTCAGGTCAAAGAGCCTTCATCAGAACTGCGAAAACACGTTAGTCTACGTAGTAAAGGAGATGGGAAAGGGCAATGGGTGAACAAAGGGAATGTCTGTGACAAGTGAAATAATGCAACAGTTAAGCAGCAGTTTAATATTTTAGATCTATTATTGTGCTGTGAGGAAGGGTTAACCGATAATCTAGTACTTAAGTGACCAATGGACAACAACAATAGCTTTATATAAAGATTGAAAGTGACTTAATTCAAAGTGGAGTTTTAAATCTGAATATTCCAAAATATGGAAGCAGTTGGAGCCGGCTACAGCTGACTGGGAAGATACAATAAAAATAACAGTGCATATTCAATTTGCCAACATTTAAATAATTGATGCATGGTTAACAAGCAACATATATTCCTTTAGGGCAAAAATGAAATGAGAAAAGTGGGAGATTACGTGGCTATTAATTGAAGTTCAAGACAACATTAGAGACAAGGAACTGCAGATGCTGGGAATCTTGAGCAAAACACAAAGTTCTGAAGTCATTCAGTGGGTTAAGACCAATGTGTGCGTCTTGCTTATGAAAACATTGGATCAATTTGCTAAAAAAAACAGTAAGCTGAACGATTGGAAAGATTTTAGAATTGAACAGAAGAGGACCAACGCATAAGGAGTAAAAGGCCAAGCTAGCAAGGTTTCTACATTAAAAAGGAAATCATTAACTCAACTTTTCAGATGTCCCCTATAAACTGAACAATGAATAAAGAAACATTGGAGAAAATAAATACAGCGACCCCACCCCCCGAAACGGTGTCAAACTACATGTCCAGAGTGAATGTGTGTGCTGCAATTTTGTCGCCTTTTGCGTGCTGAATTTTCACCGCTTTTCGTGTGCACAGATTTCGTTGCTTTTCGCATCCTGAAATTACGTCGCTTCTTATTTCTTAGAAATTAGTTTTCATAAAAATGTATTATTGGAAAGTACTGGGACTGAAAGATGATAAATTTCCACAGCTGATAACCTGCATTGATTGCTATGAATTCTATTCCATATATTCTAGAACAACTTCCATTGATTGGAAAGTAGTAAATGTAACCACATCATTTAAGAAAGACAAGAGATGGAAAAGAGAAGAAAAGAACAGCTTTACACCGGCTGCAGGAACATCATTATTAAGGAAGGTATAAAAGAGCACTGAGGAATAGAAAATTAAGAGCAATGGTTTCAACATGGTTATCAGAGAGTAACTATGGGAATGTCAGGTGAATGGTATACTGGAGTATCTTCAGAAGGCCTTCACGGTGGTACATCGGTAGAGTTGCTGCCAGTACGGAGTTATGTGTCATTAAGAGTAATATACCAATGAGGATTTAAGGAGAAAGAGGGCCAATTTCAGGACAGGAAGCTGTGTCTGTGGGGTGCTTTTGAGTGTGGGTGCCTTGGTTGTTCATAAAGACGTATATCAATAACTTACCTGAATAAATTATCATGAGCAATATGTCCAAATTGAGCATGAAATAATAGCTGGCAGCTGCTGCCTGAGCTGTTAAAATGGCTACTCAAGAACTTGAAGCTGAATGCTCCTCACATGGAAGGATTGGTTTCTTGTGGCCCCATATGTGCTGTTTTCAGGCTCATTCGCTTCTTCATTACTGTCATTAGATTGCACAACAAAGAATGGCAGAGTGGTGCAGCTGATAGAGCTGTTGCCTCATAGCACCTGACCTCAGCTGCTGACTTTGTGAAGTTTGCACATTCTCCCCAAATCAAATTCCTCATATGTTGCAAAACATACTTGGCTAATAGTATGATTATGATAACTATGTGAGTTTCCTCCCACATCCCAAAGGCATGTGTAGTTGTAGGTTAATCAGCCTGTAAAATTCCTCCAAATGTGTCTGGGGTGGATGTGAAAGTCGGATAATGTAAAAATAGTGTGAACGGGTAATCGATGGTCAATGCTGAAGGGCCTGTTTCCATGCTGTATCTCCCAAACTAAAATGGAACAAAAACACATGCCCCCCCCCCCCCCAAATTCCAATAAATTCCAGCTTTGCCCATCTCTTTGCTGAGAGAAGTTCCTCAAGGCCTGAGCCGGGATATTCCATTGGTGCTTCATTTCCCTTTGGTTCACCAACCAGGCTATACATTTTGTTGTTGCTGGGTAGCAATCAGAGTTGCACAGTCTCCACATCCCTTGCAGGGTTCTTGGGCTGTTTTCAGCCTTGCCCGCATCCTCCAGGTCAAGGTATTTATTCTGGGATAACATTTGTGTTTAGTTTAGATTAAAGATGCAGCATGGAAACAGGCCCTTCGGCCTACCAACCAGCAACCACTGTACACTAGTTTTACCCTACACACTAGGGACAATTTTACAGGAATTTTACAGAAACCAATTAACCTATAAACTTGCACATCTTTGGAATGTGGGAGGAAACCGGAGCACGCAGAGGAAACCCACGCGGTCACAGGGAGAACGTGCAAACTCCACACAGACAGCACCCATAGCCAGGATTGAACCCGGTTCTCTGGCGCTGTAAGGCAGGAACTCATCTGGAGGGCCTGTAAGCAGACTGGCTGCAGGAGGGAGTCCACTGCCTCGACGGGGGAATGGGCCGCTGGAGGCACTGTAGCTGCCTGGGGGTTCAGCTATACTGGGCGCCGCTCCAAGAGACCAGGTGTGTGGACCGCAGGCAGCCTGTAGCCGTAGAGGGCAGCACGGCTAGGGCAGCACGGCTACGCTGCCAGGACAACAGACCATGGTCAGATCAAGATCCCTGCACTTACAACAACTGGGACTTGAAAATGGTGCCACACTGGCAACTCCTTATTCTGTCTCAGTGTACTACTGCTATACACGTGTACTGTGCTTATGTACCGAAGTGTATACTAAAATGAATTTCACTGTACCTCGGTACGCGTGACAAATGAAGTACCATACCATGCCACCCTTTAACATTTTCCATCAGGTACATGAATGATAACAAAGAAAGTGATAGAAATAAAATGTTCCTACCTTTAAATTTGATATCAAGACCACTAAACTCGAGCTCTACTCCTTGAAGAGCTTCACCTAAAGTCTCATGATAATGGTTAATAGTCTTTTTCTTCCCTGCACAAAAGGGCAGGGAAAAGTACTTGTATGTCTCTTGCCGGTTATGGTATGGTCCAACAGTATTCATCCACAAGACGACTTCTTCTTTATCTGCATACTGAAAAAAAATGAGAACATTAAAATGACAAGCAGTTCAGTTGCAACTATGTAGGTTTCTGCAATTCAGCCAGCATGAGATAACAAAGTAAAGATTTTAAATAAAGCATCCTAAATTTTCAAACAGAATTCCGAAATAAACAGTTTTTGCTAATCAGCAGAGGTGGCAGATATATAATCACTTTGAAGAACATCTACAGCTTGTGGGCAAAGTCATTTATATTCTAAATGGACACAAAAGGAAACTGCAAAACTGCAGGTGGTTAAAAGAAAGAAATACAGGATGCCCTCCAAAAGGCCAGCACGGTGGCGCAGCAGTGGAGTTGCTGCCTTACAGCACCAGAGATCCGGGTTCGATCCAGACTATAGGTGCTGTCTGTACGGAGTTTGTACATTCTCCCATGACCTGCGTGGGTTTTCTCCAGGTGCTCCGGTTTCTCCCACATTCCAAAGACAAACAGGTTTGAAGGATAATTGGCTTGGTAAAATTGTAAACTGTCCCTAATGTGTGTAGGATAGTTGTAGTTGCGGGAATCACAGGTTGGAACGGATTTGGTGGGCCGAAGGGCCTGTTTCCGTGTTGTATCTCTAAACAAAATTAAACTATTATACACCAACCCGTATTCTAACCCATAAGTTATTCAGGGGCAAGTGCCAGCAACCTATTTAATATGCACTGTTCAACCCAATGCCTTATGTATGCCTCTCCTATGTCTAAATAAACAGGTCCAAATTAAACCAGGGCCACTCAACCAGAAACAAAGCTGAGAATGTTAACTTGAAACAACTACAGGCCTGAACCCAAACTCTTTGATGCGCAACACTTTACTCCCCAAGTGTGAATAGGATCAGCAAAACTATAAATTACATATTTTGATGTACAAATGCTTTATTTCATGCAGCCCTTCAGATACCCCTTGCTTTCTCTCCCCTCCCCTTCCCAGTTCTCCCTGTAGTCTTACTGTCTCCGCCTACATTCTTTCTTTGTCCCAACCCGCACCCTCCCCTGACATCAGTCTGAAGAAGGGTCTCAACCCGAAACGTCACCAATTTCTTCTCTCTAGAGATGCTGCCTCACCCGCTGAGTTACTCCTGCATTTTGGGTTTACCTTCGGATTTTATCAGCATCTGCAGTTCTTTCCTACACATGCTTTATTTCATTGTTCAGAAGGTCATAAGTTCATAATTTCTAGGAGCAGAATTAGACCATTCGGCCCATCGTCTACTCTGCCATTCATTCATGGCTGAGCCGGCGCGGACTCAGTAGGCTTGTTTCTGCGCTGTATCTCTAAACTAAACCCCAGATTTATGATTGCCCATTCAAGACACCCACCTGCGCATTTAAATTCTGCCTTATGGAGCAGGTATCCCAGAAAAGCCTTCTTCCCCTGCCCATCAACTGCCTACACACATGCTGGTTAAATTCAACATTGTATTTAAGAACCATTCTTCTGCCTTTCTCACTGAACTTAAATCAAACTGACGTCCCAACGAGTTATTCAGAATACATCCGTTTCTCCAACAAATGCTTTAAGTCAGATGCCGGATCAACCTTTCAAACGCTAATGTATTGGACTAAAACAAGCCAATCAAGGTTTGTGTTCCAATGTGCTCCATTTCCTTTTGGTCCTGAAATGGTTTTGGTTTTCAAAGCATTACAATTCTAGTTACTTGGCTTCTAATCTACCAGGAATCTAAACTTCATTGCTAAAATTTTTAATTGCATTTACTGTATAATTAATTGTGAAAGTCTAAAGAAAGTTTAACATAAAATAACAGCAGGCCAGTGTTATCACGGCTGATCTGCCGCAGGTCTCATCTGTTGTGTGCCAGCTCCTCCAGCCTTCAATTACCCGATCTTTCAGATATGTATCCATTGCCTCTTCAAGCACCACCAATGATCCAGCACCTACAATATCCGGGGGCAGAAAATTCCAGCGTTTCACCACCATCTGCAAGGTTGTGCAATTCAGTTTTAAATGACTGTCCCCTAATTTTGTAACCGCATCCCCTCATTCAAGAATCTCCCGTTCGTGGAAACATCTCTACATTACCGTGTCATACTCTTTAGGAATCTTCTATTCTTCTGTACTCCAAAGAACTTGGATCTAATATCTTTAGCCACTTGAGACAACCTCTCATCCCAGGAACAAGCCCAGTTATTCCACTGTCCTTATTGTAACAATACCACTCTAATTTTAAATTCCAACTTTCTTGCAATAGTTAAGATGTCATTTGCCTTCCTACCCACACAATGCACAGTCTAACTTCTGAGTTAGTTTGTTTAATTTATTGTCACGTGTACCGAGGTACAGTGAAAAGCTTTTCTTGCGTGCCGTCCAGTCAGCGGATAGACTATATACGATTACATTCAAGCCATTCACAATGCGCAGGATGAAGGGAATAACGTTCAGTGCAAGATAAAGTCCAGTAAAATGTGATTAAAGATAGTCCAAGGGTCTCCAATGAGATAGATGGTAGCTCAGGACTGCTCTCTAGTTGTTGATAGGATGGTTCAGTTACCCGATGACAATTAGGAACAAACTGCCCTTGAATCTGGAGGTACACAAAATTGCTGGAGAAACTCAGCGGGTGCAGCAGCATCTATGGAGTGAAGGAAATAGGCGACGTTTCGGGCCGAAACCCTTCTTCAGACTGATGGGGGGGTGGGGGGGAGAAGGAAGGAAAAGGGGAGGAGGAGGATGAGGAGGAAGAGCCCGAGGGCGGGCGGATGGGAGGGTGGGAGGAGACAGCTAGAGGGTTAAGGAAGGGGAGGAGACAGCAAGGGCTAGCAAAATTGGGAGAATTCAATGTTAATGCCATCCGGACGCAAGGTCCCCAGACGGAATATGAGGTGCTGTTCCTCCAATTTCCGCTGTTGCTCACTCTGGCAATGGAGGAGACCCAGGACAGAGAGGTCGGATTGGGAATGGGAGGGGGAGTTGAAGTGCTGAGCCACCGGGAGTTCAGGTAGGTTATTGCAGACTTAGCGGAGGTATTCGGCGAAACGATCGCCCAACCTCCGCTTAGTCTCACCGATGTAAATCAGCTGACATCTAGAGCAGCGGATGCAGTAGATGAGGTTGGAGGAGATACAGGTGAACCTTTGTCGCACCTGGAACGACTGCTTGGGTCCTTGAATGGAGTCGAGGGGGGAGGTGAAGGGGCAGGTGTTGCATTTCTTGCGGTTGCAACGGAAAGTGCCCGGGGAGGGGGTGGTGCGGGAGGGAAGGGAAGAATTGACGAGGGAGTTGCGGAGGGAGCGGTCTTTGCGGAAGGCAGACATGGGGGGAGATGGGAAGATGTGGCGAGTGGTGGGGTCACGTTGGAGGTGGCGGAAATGGCGGAGGATTATGTGTTGTATTTGCCGGCTGGTGGGGTGAAAGGTGAGGACCAGAGGGACTCTGCCCTTGTTGCGAGTGCGGGGATGGGGAGAGAGAGCAGTGTTACGGGGTATGGATGAGACCCTGGTGTGAGCTTCATCTATGGTGGCGGAGGGGAATCCCCGTTCCCTGAAGAACGAGGACATTTCCGATGCCCTAGTATGGAATGTCTCATCCTGGGAACAGATGCGGCGTAGGCGGAGGAATTGGGAGTAGGGGATGGAGTCCTTACAGGGGGCAGGGTGGGAAGACGTGTAGTCCAGATAGCCATGTGAGTCAGTGGGTTTGTAATGTATGTCGGTCAGGAGTCTGTCCCCTGCGATGGAGAGAGGTCGGGGATGGGGCCCATGTACGTATTGAACAAGGATTGTTCAACGTACCCGAAAAAGAGGCAGGCGTAGCTGGGGCCCATGCGTGTGCCCATAGCTACGCCTTGTGTTTGGAGGAAATGGGAGGAGTCAAATGTAAAGTTGTTGAGGGTGAGGACCAACTCCGCTAAGCGGAGGAGAGTGTCAGTGGCTGGGTATAGGTTGCTCCTCTGGTCGAGGAAGAACCGGAGGGCTCCAAGGCCATCCTGGTGGGGGATGGAGGTGTAGAGTGACCGGACATCCATGGTGAAGATGAGGGGGTGAGGCCCCAGAGAGTGGAATGCGTGGTGGCGGCGGAGAGTGTATGAGGTGTCTAGAACATAGGTGGGAAGGGATTTAACCAGGGGGGATAGGATGGAGGAGGTCGGGGATGGGGCCCTGGTACGTATTGAACAAGGATTGTTCAACGTACCCGACAAAGAGGCAGGCGTAGCTGGGGCCCATGCGTGTGCCCATAGCTACGCCTTGTGTTTGGAGGAAATGGGAGGAGTCAAATGTAAAGTTGTTGAGGGTGAGGACCAACTCCGCTAAGCGGAGGAGAGTGTCAGTGGCTGGGTATAGGTTGCTCCTCTGGTTGAGGAAGAACCGGAGGGCACCGAGATATGGATCTGGAGGTATGGGTTCTGCGATTTGTGCACAAGAAAAGCTCTGTACTTCACCCATCTGCAATCCCCTTCCTTTAGATTCCTCTCATCAAAGTGCATAATCTCCACCTTAAATTCCATTTACAAGTTTTTGTTCACTGACTCGACCTCTATCCATTTGCAGGATCTTAATATCCTCATCACAACATGTCCTCCCACCTATTTTCCTCTCACCGCAAACATAGATACCTGACATTCTGCTACTCCCCTGTCATTAAAGAATAAGGGGTAGGCCATTTAGAACGGAGATGAGGAAAAACATTTTCACCAAGAGAATTGTGAATCTGTGGAATTCTCTGCCTCAGAAGGTAGTGGGGGCCAATTATCTGGATGCTCTCAAGAGAGAGTTAGATAGAGCTCTTAAAGATAGCAGTCAAAGGGTATGGGGAGAAGGCAGGAACGGGGTACTGATTGTGGATGATCAGCCATGATCACAGTGAATGGTGGTGCTGCCTCGAAGGGCCGAATGGCCTACTCCTGCACTATTGTCTAATAACATAAATTATAAGTAATTGGAAACCAAAAACTGATTCTAGTTACATAATTTCTGCTTGAGCAAGAGCTGTTTATCCAGCCCTGTCTGCTATGCAATCTCTAATCTTCAATCCATACTAACACACTTCCCTTAATACCATGTGCATTATTATATACCAGGTACATCTTGCGCAACAGCCTTATAAGTGGTAGGTAGACAAAAATGCTGGAGAAGCTCAGCGGGTGAGGCAGCATCTATGGAGCGAAGGAAATAGGCGACGTTTCGGGTCGAGACCCTTCCTCAGGCACCTTTTCAAATGCCTTCTGAAAATCTAAACAGACAGATTGCCTCTATTGATTTTGCTTGTTACATTCTCAAACAAACGCATAAAATTTGTCAAATAGGATTTATCTTTCAAAAACCCATGCTAATTTGTTTGATTGCATTAAGCTATTTATTCCTTGATTATGGACTCCACCACCTTATGAACAGATGTTTAGCTAACAGGCCTATGTTACTCACTTTTTGGCTTCTTCGCTTATTAAACAATCAAAGCACATTTGTGGTTTTCCAGTCAACTCCGAGTTCTGAATACCATCTAGCAACTGATATTTTGGTTCTCGATTCCCCTACTCTGGGCAAGAGACTGTGCGCCTACCTCTCATGATTTTGTTACACCTCAACTTCCTTTTTTGGGAAGTTTGCATTGTCCTCCAGCACGAAAATATGAATTCCCTAATTTTTCAATAATTCCCCAGTCTATCTCTCTGGAGAACTTACTGCAAATGTAAACAAAAGCATAATCTGTAGAGTGAGTAAATCTTGCCACTGGGTGATGATTGGAATAGTCTATGGACTGGTTTGGATATTTGGTTCTGACAAATGTTTTAAATTATATGCACCTGTTTTTCTTTTCCATTTAAAATTCATTTTTGTTTCTCTGCTTTCTCCGTGCAATGTTTCTAATGCCTCCTTTCTTTACTGGAAAATGGTTTAATGTTTTTATTAGGTTATATCTTATTCCCCCCCCCCCCCCCCCCCCGTGACAGAAGCCTCCTCGTGGCGATCCCTGGAAGCGATGACGCGATGCACTCTGTTGCAACATGTTGGACGACGACAGAAGCCAGCAGCGAGCTACATCGTCTGACACATGAGTGAATGAACCCCCCTCCCATCTCATCTCTAAAAATGCAGACTAATTTGCACTTAACATTATCTGGCATGTTGCAAGATGATTGGGAAATTAGCCTCCCCTCCACGTGGCAGTTGGCATGTATCTGAAAATTGCTTTGTTTTAAAAATAGATTAAAACTAGGGGTGGGAGGGGGAAACAAATGTACCGTGGAATATACAGTTACTTAAATTTCTCTTTGTCATTAAATTTACAAACAAAAGCAACAAAGTAACAGAACTAGTTATTTAAAATAATGTACTAGTAAAGCGTTAAAATGCAAGGAGGAATGATACTTCCATTAATATCTGTAAAACAGCACATCTGTAAAGAATGGATAGACATTCCAATCTTTTGGACACTTTTCAACACCATTTGCACTCCCACCTACTCTAGATGTGCAAGTGTTACTTCAGAAACACTCTCTCTGTAAGAGCAGACAAATTAACTCCCCTTTACATTAGCTTTGGATCTCAAGTCCATCACGTGTAAACATTAAAAAGTAAACTAGTGGGTATACTACTTGAATTATTGTGGCATTCCACAAATAATATAATCAGAAATCTATTTTTTCTAGGACTGGGCAACTATTTTTCCTTTTACCCATTATCCCATGGATTGTGGGATCACCATTAAGATTGCCATTTATTGAGTGCCTCAATTTCCCTTAAGAAGGTAGTGTACTAAAACTTTAACAATCCAACGTGATTGGGATTTCGGTGGGACCACTCTGGCAGATTTCTTGGACGATTGAATATTACATAATGGTACTGTCGATGGTACTTTATTTGTCACATAAACCAAAGTACAGTGAAATTCAGTTTTGTCCTATTTAATATTTCAGGACGCTGTTATATATTATTAAGATGTGTAGGAAGGAACTGCAGATACTGGTTTACACCAAAGATAGACACAAAATGCTGGAGTAACTCAGCGAGTCAGGCAGCATCTCTGGACGGATGGAATAGGTGACATTTTATGTCTCATTGAATTTGCATATCTTTCATTCATTTGTCCTTTATCTCGCATTTCCATCTACCCTGACTTTCAGTCTGAAGAAGGGTCTCGACCCGCAAAATCACCTATTCTTTTTCTCCAGAGATGCTGCCTGTTGGAACTCCAGCATTTTGTGTCTATCTTTATTTTTAAGTTGTTACACAATACATGTTCCAGAGAACCGTGTATGTTTAATGGGAGGACAGGAATTAGGGGCGCAGGCAAGCTTCAAAGCAAGGGAGGGGCAATGAACCTGGCAAGTCAGGTGCTGAAACACAAAGATTTTTGAAAAATTGGACCGCAAATCATTGCAACATGACAGAGGTGGACTGCTTGCTAACCTGGGGAAGTGCGTACGGGAAATACAATGGTGTTGGGTGGAGTATCAGGCACAGTGACATAACAGCTAAGAGAAATCGTGAGATTTTTAGGTCAGGATAATGTTTGGCTTGGAGAGGGTGGCAATAATAATTCCAGACAATTGTTGACTTTGTCCTCCAATATAATGGGAGTTTGGCAAATGCTATAAAAAGAACCTTAGCAAATATTGCATAGCATCTGTAGCTTCAGCTATAGGTGAACAGAGTGAATGGTCAGAGTCATAGAAACCTATCAAGTGACAGCTTTTCATTGGAATGCATCATGCTTCTTGATCGTAAAGCAAAAACCTGCAGGTCTGGGAGAACTACAATGAAAACAGAAATTGCTGGAAATGTCTCACTTTTTTCCCCCCTAGGGTGAAAACGTCAAAGACTAGAGGGCATATCTATAAGGTGAGAGGGAAAACTTTGAAAGGAGATGTGCAGAGCAAGTTTTTACTCAGAGAATGGTACACTGTAGAGTGCTGTGGAGGTAGATACAATAGTGGCATTTAAGAGCCTTTCAGATAAGCACATGGAGAAGCAGGGAATGGAGGGATATGGATCGCGTGCAGGCCGAGATTAGTTTAACTTGGCATCAAGTTCGGCATGGACTTTGTGGGCTAAAGGCTTTGTTCCTGTGTTGTACTGCTGTTTTATTCCCAGACTTCCAGTAGCAGCTGTGCTGTTTACTTCAATCCCACCAATTATTGTTTCAGTGCTCTCCTGTCCTCATTCATCTCCTCCATCAACACTTCCTCCAGAAAGCAGTTGATTGGCAAACCCTCACTGCCAGCTCACCACTATTTGCATGATTCGGTCTCAGATGTACAACACTTTTTTTTCTCTTTGTTTTCCCAACCCTTTCCTTCCTCTAAATGTAAACATGCTCACTATCTAACTTGGTTCTGATAAAAGATCAGCACTCAAACTTTTTAAACTGCTATTTTATCCACATATATTGATTGACCTGCTGAGTATTTCCAGCGACTAGTTTCTCCATTTGATTGAGGTTTGACTCAACATTCTGTCTCCATCAACATGGGATTCACTCTGGTTATTTCTATTGTCCAGATAAATTTGATTTGACCTGAGACTTGTAATAGATCCCTCCTTCTTTTGGTTTCGTTTTTTTTAGTCTAGAGATACAGCGTGGAAACAGGTCCTTTGGTCCACTGAGTCCGCATCAACCAGCGATCCCCGCACACGTACACTATCCTACACACTAGGGACAATTTACAATTACACCAAAGCCAATTAACCTACAAACCTGCACGACTTCGGAGTGTGAGAGGAAAACGGTGATCTCAGAGAAAACCCACGCAGGTCACGGGGAGAACGTATAAACTCAGTACAGACCCATGGTTAGGATCGAACCAGGGTCTCTGGCATGGTAAAGGCAGCAATATCGCTGCACCACCTGTATTGTTCCAACACACATTCTTGGTCATAGTTTGGTCTACCCTTTAGAGCTTCTACATCAGCTTCTGAATTCCATTTGGTTCCCCCATAAGCTCAGGGAATTATGCTGGGCCTCCTCTCCAGCAGTGCCAACATAGTAACATTCTCAGCGGGTCAGGCAGCATCTTTGGGGGGGGGGGGGGGGGAATGGACAGGATACATTTTGGCCAGGATTCTTCTTTTGACTGACAGTACAATTACAATTCTTATGTTCATGTACTTCCGTTAAAACATAATCAATCCACCCAACACACTTCTGATCCCCAGTCCTCCAGCTATCTGAGAAGACGGTGCTCCAGTTCTTGGTGTCTGATCATACCAAATTTAAAATAATCCGTACCTGGTGGCTGTGTGTTTAACTGCCAACAACTCATGGCATGGAATTTATTTTAAAAATTTAAACATCTGCCTTTGAGGCAGTCCTTAAACTCAACAAGGGCCATTGATCCAAGATGACGCCCAGGTAAAGGAACTCTGTGTGCTGGTCTGCAAAACACGCATTACAATTGCCCCACTCCTTTAAATCCCTATTCCAACAGCAGCATTTCTTTAATCTTTAATCAGACGTTACAGGGCTTTACCTTGCACTAAACTTTATTCCCATTATCATGTATCTGTACACTGTGGATGGCTCGACTGTAATATAGAGTCATAGAGTGATACAGTGTGGAAACAGGCCCTTCGGCCCAACAATGTCCCAGCTACACTAGTCCCACTTGCCTGCGCTTGGTCCATGTCCCTCCAAACCTGGCCTATCCATGTACCTGTCTAATTGTTTTTTAAACTATGGGATAGTCCCAGTCTCAACTACCTCCTCTGGCAGCTTGTTCCATACACCCACCACCCTTTGTGTGAAAAAGTTACTCAGATTCCTATTAAATCTTTTTCTCTTCACATTGAACCTATGTCCTCTGGTCCTCGATTCCCCTACTCTGAGCAAAAAATTGTGCATCTACCCGATCTTTTCCTCTCATGATTTTGTATACCTCTACAAGTTTTTCCCTCATCCTCCTGCACTCCCAGACCACTCAACCTCTCCCTATACCCTCTCACACCTTTTAGTCCTGGCAACATCCTCGTAAATCTTTTCTGAACCCTTTCAAGCTTGACAATATCTTTCCTATTACATGGTGCCCAGAACTGAACACAATATTCTAACTGCAACATGACCTCCCAACTTCTATACTCAATACTCTGACTGATGAAGGCCAAAGTGCCAACATCCTTTTTGACCAACTTATCTACCTGCGACTCGACCTTCAAGGAACCATGCACCTATACTCCTAGATCCCTCTTCTCTACAACACTACCCAGAGGCCTACCATTCACTGTGTAGATCCTGCCCTCGTTCGACATCTCAAAATGCAACACCTCACACTTTTCTGTATTAAATTCCATCAACCATTCATCTGCCCACCTGGCCAAATGATCCAGATCCTGCTGCAATCTTTCACAACCATCTTCACTATCTGCAAAACCACTAACTTTTGTATCAGCAAACTTGCTAATTTTGCCCTGTATGTTCTCATCCAAACCATTGATATAGATGACAAACAGTTACAGGCCCTGAGAGACACCACTAGTCACAGGCCTCCAGTCTGAGAAGCAACTTTCCACCATCACCCTCTGCTTCCTTCCATGAAGCCAATTTGCTATCCATTTAGCCATCTCTCCTTGGATCCCATGTGATCTAACCTTCCAGAGCAGCCTACCATGCGGAACCTTGTCGAATGCCTTACTGAAGTCCATGTACACAACATCAACCTTTTTGGTCACATCTTCAAAAAAATCAATCAAATTTGTGAGACACCTCCCACATACAAAACCATGCTGACCATCCCTAATCAGCTCTTGCCCATCCAAATGCCTGTATAACCTATCCCTCAGAGTACTATTCAGTAACTTACCAACTACAGATAGGCTCACCAGCCTATAGTTCCCAGCATTTTCCCTGCAGCCCTTCTTGAAAAGAGGCACAACATTTGCCACCCTCCAGTCTTCCAGCACCTCTCCTGTATTTAAATACAACTCTTAAATTTCAACCAGGGCTCCCGCAATTTCCTCTCTAGTTTCCCGCAATGTCCTCGGATATATCTGATCAGACCCTGGAGATTTGTCTACCATACACGACAGTACCTTCAGTACTTCTTCGACGGTAACCCTGACTGCTCTCAAGACACTTCCAGTGACTACTCCCATTTTCTCCAACCTACTGTCTTTCTCCTCGGTAAATACAGAGAAGAAATACTCATTTATTGTCATATAATCATGTACCGTCTTTCCGCTGACTGGCAAGAAAAGTTTGCAACAAAAGCTTCTCACTGCACCTCAGTGCACGTGATAATAAACTACCTTCATCACCTCTATAAGGAATCACAGCAACTGGATCCTGAAAGAGGTCCTCTAGGTTTTGGCAGCTTCCAACCAAAGTCCATTTACAATGCCCACCCTGGTGCACCCTGTGTAGGATTGTGCAGATAATGGTTCAAACCGAAGATAGACACAAAATGCTGGAGTAACTCAACGGGTGGGACAGCATCTCTGGAAAAAAGGAATTGGTGACGTTTCGGGTCAAGACCGAGATCTGAAGAAGGACCTCGGCCTGAAATGTCACCTATTCTTTTTCTCCAGAGAAGCTGCCTGACCTGCTGAGTTACTCCAGCTTTTTGTGCCTATCTAAACTAAAGCGGAATCTGAAGACGAGTCAAAGGGCTGTCCCACATGGGCGACCTAATCCGCGAGTTCTAACGAGTTTGCCCTCGACATACTTGTAGCATGGTCGACACAAGGTCGTAGGTCTTTATAACTCTCCTTCATGCTCGAGAGTAGTCCCTGTGTACTCGAGGCCTCAGGTACGTCACGGAGTATTTTTCAACATATTGAAAAATGCCCATTAGTTAAAAAAAGGTCGCCATGGAAAAATCGATACTTTTTTTACTCATAGGTTTCGTCGTAGTAGGTCGGCATGTTAGTCGTAGGTAATCGAGGGTTGTCAAAGGTAGTCGTAGATAGTCTTCATCATAGTCGAAGGGAGGTCGAAGGAGGTAGTCTTCAGTCTCCACTATTCGGTGTCCAATTTTCCCAAAGTTAGTCGTAGCTAGTCGAAGCTAGTCTTTAACATAGTCGAAGGAGGTCGAAGGAGGTCTTCAACATGACATTTTAGCAAACTCTCCTAAACTCATCTAAACTCGCCAATTAGGTCGCCCAAGTGGACCACCCCTAACACCTGAAAAGTCAACTGTTCCTTTTCTCCAGAGTGCTGCCTGACCGGCTGAGTTACTTTTGTGTCTAAACTAAAACTAAACTAAACTACCCTAACGTGGGCTTACAGCTCAAATTCTGCTTCATAATAACCCGATAGTCTATTATTGCTATTGCACTTTATGTTTATTTATTGTGTATATATATGGTCTATGGTATATAGACACACTGAACTTTTATCTCCTGTTCTGTATTATGTTTACATATTCGGTTTTGCTGCAGCAAGCAAGAATTTCATTGTCCTATCTAGGACACATGACAATAAAACTGTCTTGAGTACTGCAAGATATTTCACTCCGTTATATGCAAACTGCCACTTTGTTTGGACTTTGTCCCTCTATTCAATCAGAATAACAAATCCAGCTTCGTCCCCCCCTGCCCCCAATCAGCATTCACTCCTTATTCACCAAGATGGTCAGTTCCAGCTTTCATGTCATTTTGAAAGCTCCAATTATTTGTACGGTATGTAATTGCACTAGCAAAGGTCAACATCAGCAACAAAAAAGTCGAGCATTTGAAAAGTGACAATAAGCTTCAGAATTTTTATTTAAACTCGTAATCTACTGGATTTACATAAAATTTCATCTGTTCTTCCGATGTCGTTCAAGGAAAGAAGTTTACCTTTGTTACCTGTCCTCACCTACAGGTGATGTCAGACACTCTGTAGTTAGCTCTTAATTATTACCTCACTTCAGGAACAATTAGGGATTAAAAATTAAATGCCAGAATCCCCATACATGAAGCTATATTATTAATAAATCATAATTAGCCTGCTGAAATCTTCAACTAACATCCAAACTCCCAAATTTCACATCTCTAGAGGCCACAAGTACTTTGTCGCATGGATAATGTTCTCTTTGCAAAATAAGGATGACACAATGTGCAAACCCACTGCCAGTAGTGCAATTGCCAGTTCAAATTCAAACAAAAGCTGAATCCACAAAACATTGTTCCAATGTTTACTCAAGATACATGCAAGTTAAAATGTTCACATATAATGCCACATCAGTGTATTGATGGCCCTGTCAAAAAAGGACCAATTAGACACAAAAACCTGGAGTAACTCAGCCTGACAGGCAGCATCTCTGGAGAGAAGGAACAGGTGACATTTTGGGTCGAGACCCTTATTCAGCATCTGCAGTTCCTTCTTATACAAAATGGACCAGTTAGTTCGATGATGGTCAAAAAGGTCACAGCAGAGAATGAGGTTATTCACCCTGTTCAAAAACACCAACTCTAAAACAATCCCGCTGGTCCCACTCCTCAGCATCCTTTACGAACCTGAGCAATTTATTTTTCAATTCCGGATACACACACACAGCTACTGTTTAAAGCAAATTTACTTCAAACCAATTCGATCTCCACTACTTGTCGGAAGTAACTGCAGAAGCTGGTTCAAACCAAAGATAGACACAAAAAGCAGGAATAACTCAGGTGGGTCAGGCAGCATCTCTGGCGAAAAGGAATTAAAGGAGGATCTTGACCTGAAATGTCACCTCTTCCTTTTTCTCCAGAGATGCTGCCTGATCCGCTGAGTTACTCCAACTTTTTGTGTCTATCATCCATCTCCACCACCATCACATACTGATTTGAACCACATAAATACGGTGGCAAAAACGAGTGTAATACGTAGGTGAGGAGAAGAATCTGGGGGGAAGTTGAAAGGAATAGGGTGAGCAGCTCACAGGCTGATTATCCAACAGTGACTGACTCACCACCAAATAGCCAAAGTATTTCTAACATCTACAATGTGTGATGAAGTATTGAACAGATGCCTGGATGTGCAGAACCTAATGCTTAATAAGACACCATTAAAACTGACCAACAAGCATTGACGAGATGTGCAAGATCATGGGTCACTATTAACTTCTCAAAAGTAGAGTTGAGTAATGTCTAGAATCCAGTACATTCCAGTCCTAGATACTGACCAAATAAAAAAACGTGTTTCCTTTTATTTCCTCATTCCTTTTGTTTATTTTCTCCTTGTCCACTGATTATGATCCCTCGATCAATTGGAACAGTTTCTATCCATATTGTACATAACCTTAGTTAGCTAAAATATTTCTACCAGATCCTTTCACAACATTTTATGTATCCATATCCTGCACCCCAAAACCATTTTAAGAAATCTGTATCCTTGCTGAACCCCCTATCCCAAGACAATACTTGGAGTTGTAACCAAGGGTAATTATGACCAGCTCGCTCTGGCATTCTAATCTATTTATAAAATGTATTAGATTTTTGTTTAAAATAACCAGCACAGCTGCATAGCTGGTAAAGCTGCTGCCTCTCAGCACCCGGAAGTTTTAATTCTGATGTCTGCATGGAGTTTGCATGTCCTCCCTGTGACCAAGGGTTTCTCCTGTTTCAGTTCCAATTTCCTCCCACATCCCAGACAAGTGGGTTGGCAGTTTAATTCGCAGCGGTAAACTGTTTCTAAATGTGTTGGCGAGGAGTACAATCTGGGGGGAGTTAATAGGAATAGGGGGTGAAGATAATGGGATTTGTGCGAGTAGGTAGTTGGTCAGTGTGGACACAGTGGGCCGGATAACCTGTTTCCATGCGAAAGATCTCCATGACTAAAATGGAGCCACTATCTCAGAACACTGTTCCTGTCCCCCTTTTCGAATTGTGCCCTCCAGTTTATGTTGCCTATATCCCCTTCCAGCCAAACTGTCACGCTTCTCAGTAAACTTAACCTGCCACCACTGATCCACCCATTTCACTAACTATCCACAACTTCTTGAAGTCCCAAATACCCTCGCATTAGAGTTCACAACAAAGACATCTCAACAAGTATATGATCACGTATATGATTCAAGTATATGAAGGGTAACGGTAAAGAAATTGAGGGCAATGAAATCATTCTCACCCACAATAAAGACAACACCAGATTTGTCACCGGGACTGAGTTTGATGCCATGCAGTTCACCAAATGGCTTTTGCATCCATGACAGCCCAAATGTAGGGTAACTTATGATGAACATTTGATGGCACTGGGTTCTCTGGAGTTTAGAAGAATGAGGGGAAGACATTGAAGCTTATTAAATAGTGAAAGACCTGGATAGAGTAAATGTGGACAGGATGTTTCCACTAGTGGGAGAGTCTGGGACCAGAGGTCATAGCATTGAAATAAATGGGCATTCCTTTAGGAAAGACAAGGAATAAATTATTTAGTCAGAGGATGGTGAATCTGTGGAATTCACAGTCATAGAATACTGTGCAGCCCAAGTCAAGGGGCATTTTTAAGGCAGAGATAGATTCTTGATTAGTACATGTGTCAGGGGTTGTGGGGAGAAGGCCGGAGAATGAGGTTAAGAGGGAAGGATAGATCAGACACGATTGAATGGCGGGATAGACTTGATGGGCTGAATGGCCTAATTCTCCTCCTAGAACTTATGAACATGAATACAGTTTAATTGCCCTGGTAACAACGCTAAATGATCCGACTAAACATACATGAGCCACAGCTGTCAGCACCGGGGGCGGTGGGTGCAAAGGAAACGAGATAACTTCAGCTGCAACGAGTAAAGACAACGAGGCTTGACGCAGATAAACCATACGTGGAAGGAGGAGGAAGCCTGCTGCCTTCCACTGGCGCCCACACCGCTGCCACCGCCGGCTCGGCCAGGCCAGGCCCGGCTCTGGGGGAGAGTGGAGACACCGGCACACACTGTAGGCCTGGAGCCCGGCCCTTCAGCCGCCACATCCACACCTGGCAGCCGCCCTGAGGCCGCAGTCTAGGCCTCGGGTTTGAGGCCGTGTCCACGGGCCGCGGCCGGCGAGTTGGGGTAGCCGGGCCGCTCGGGACCGACCTGGGCCTAAGCGCCGTGGCCCGGGAATGAGAGGGAGAGGGAGGGGGGGCGCCGATCAAATCCAGCCCGGGGCCCACCTTACCGTGTGGTCGTGCTCGTCGGCCCGGGCGCACAGGACGCTGAGGCCGAGGCAGGCGAGCAGCAGAGGCAGGGTGGAGGGCGGCATGTCGGCGGCGCTGGCTCCGGCTCTCGGCTCTCGGCTCCGCTCCGGCTGCGGCCCCGCCCGCGGCCTTGCTCCCTCACCAGGCGCGCACCTCCCTGCGCCACGTCACCGCCACGCCGAGCACAACACAACGCCACGCCGCCGCCGCCGCCGCCGCCGCCGCCAGCCAGGGAGAGAGGCGGGGTCTGGGGCAATGGGCGGGGTCTGGGAGGTGTGGGCGGGGTTACTATAGTGGGCGGGGCCCGTGCAGAGGACGGGTCCTGCAGAGGGAGGGGCCAAGATAGTGGACGGAGTCACTGTAGTGGGCGGGGCCCGTGTAGAGGACGGGTCTGCAGTGGGCGGGGTCTGGGCGGTGTGGGCGGGGTCACTATAGAGGGCGGGGCCCGTGTCGCAGACGGGTTCTGCAGTGGGAGGGGCCAAGATAGTGGACGGGGTCACTGTAGTGGGCGGGGCCCGTGTAGAGTACGGGGTCTGTAGAGGACGCGGTCTGGGCGGTGTGGGCGGGGTCACTATAGAGGGCGGGGCCCGTGTCGCAGACGGGTTCTGCAGTGGGAGGGACCAAGATAGTGGACGGAGTCACTGTAGTGGGCGGGGCTATAGAGGCGTTGCAGGGGAGGGCCCATGGGCGAGTGGGCGGGACGGTATAATGGGCGGGGTTTGGGAGGTGTGGGCTGGGCCTGTGGACAATGACGGGGCCAGGGAGGCGTGGGCGTGGCGTGGGCGGGGCCCAGAGTGGCCGGCATGGTGGGCGGGGCCAGGAAGGAGATGTGGGCGTGGCTGGTGTATAGGGGCGGGGCTTTACCTTCCCTCTCACCCAACAGCTCTGTCCTCTGGTCCTTTACATCAAAGATCGTTTTACTTTCCCACACACACTGCAAAAATAGTTTTGACTGTCTACTGGGTCTATGCTGGCAATGATCGTTTTATCATGTCTTCCTTCATAGCAAAATGATTTGAGTATAGGAGCAGGGAGGTTCTACTGCAGTTGTACAGGATTTGGTGAGACCACACCTGGAGTATTGCGTACAGTTTTGGGCTCCTAATCTGAGGAAAGACATTGTTGCCATAGAGGGAGTACAGAGAAGGTTCACCAGACTGATTCCTGGGATGTCAGGACTTTCATATGAAGAAAGACTGGATAGACTCGGCTTGTACTCGCTAGAATTTAGGAGATTGAGGGGATATCTTATAGAAACTTATTAAATTCTTAAGGGGTTGGACAGGCTAGATGCAGGAAGATTGTTCTGATGTTGGGGAAGTCCAGGACAAGGGGTCACAGTTTGAGGATAGAGGGGAAATCCTTTAGGACCGAGATGAGAAAAACATTTTTCACAGAGAGTGGTGAATCTCTGGAACTCTATGCCACAGAAGGTAGTTGAGGCCAGTTCATTGGTTATATTTAAGAGGGAGTTACATGTGGCCCTTGTGGCTAAAGGGATCAGGGGGTATGGAGAGAAGGCAGGTACAGGATACTGAGTTGGATGATCAGCCATGGTCATATTGAATGGCGGTGCAGGCTCGAAGGGCCGAATGGCCTACTCCTGCACTTATTTTCTATGTTTCCCTCACCCTCCAATTCCGCACCCTTATAGGAAACAATCCAAGTTTGTCCAAAGACTGACACAAAATCTGGAATAACTCAGCGGGACAGACAGCATCTCTGCAGAGAAAGAATAGGTGACGTTTCAGGTCGAGACCCTTGAGAGTCAGGGGAAACGGAATTGAGAGATATGCCTCGGCTCGATACGTCACCCTTCCCAGAGATGCGCCCTGGGCTTCAGCTGCGGGCGCAGCGCGGATTCTTTCGTCGCGGAGCGGGCGAGCCCTCACCGGAGGTTGACGGAGGGAGCGCTCCGTTTGCTGGCCCGCGGCATCCTAAAGCCGTGGTCTGCGGAGTTCCAGCTGGCGCGGCATCCGGAGCCTGGGATCCCTCGTTGAGGGAAGAAGAGCTCCGGCCCGCGGCCTACTTCTAGCTGAGGGCGCGGCGGGGACTTCCATCCGGAATGGGATCCCTCGCCGGGGATCCCTGGAGAGGAGCTCTGACCGATGGCCCGCGGCCTACATCATCCAGAAGCCGCGGACTACGGCGCTTCCAGCTGGCGCGGCGTCCGGAGCCTGGGATCCCTCGTTGGGGACCCCGGACGAGAAAAGCTCCGACTGCCGGCCCGCGGGCGCAGCGGGGACTTGCCATCCGGAATGGGATCCCTCACCGGGGATCCCTGGAGAGGAGCTCCGACCGCCGGCCTGTGGTGCTTCTGGCTGCGTCGTCATTAGATCTTCGACCGCCGGCCTGCGGCCTACACCATCTTGAAGCCGCAGTCACCGGTGGGGAAGCACCGATTCAGGACTTACCTGGACTTACCTTGTCTGCTCAACTTACCGACAACTGCGGAGGGTTGCGGTCCCGACCACGGGGGAAAATGGAGGAGGACTGACCAAACTTTGTGCCTTCCACCACAGTGATGAATGCTGTGGTGGATATTTGTGTTAAATGTTTATTGTGTATTGTGTGGTCTTTTTTTATTGTACCGCTGCTGGCAAATTGCTCTGCACTTTATGTGCAAGTGAAGAATAAAACTTGACTTGACGACTTGAACATGGCAGCAGGATCTTGATCAGCTGGGCAAGTTGGATGAGGATAGACACAAAATGCTGGAGTAATCCTGGACAGGCAGCATCTCTGGATAAATGGAATGGGACCCAAAATGTCTCCTTTGTGTCGTGTTCAGTTTAAACCAGCATCTGCAGTTTGTTCCTACACACCATGTTTGTCCTTGTATCTATTACCCTCTAATCCAGGTAAATTCCTCTGTACATCAATGCAGTTAGGGGTCTTGCATTCTCTACATACTTTCTCCTTATATTCCACCTCTATGTCACTGGGTGGATTTAAGAGAGAGTTAGATAGAGCTCTAGGGGCTAGTGGAGTCAAGGGATATGGGGAGAAGGCAGGCATGGGTTATTGATAGGGGACTATCAGCCATGATCACAATGAATGGCGATGCTGGGTCGAAGGGCCGAATGGCCTCCTCCTGCACCTATTTTCTATGTTTCTATTTTTCTAAGTTTCTATAGGTGCACCACCTTACATTTCTTCAGTTTAAACTCCATCTTCCAATTCTCTGTCCATATCAGTAAATTATTTATATCCCAACATGTCCCATGACACCCTTCATCACTGCCTACAGCTTCACAACATTTGGTGTTTCTACAAACCTACTAACCAACCCATCCACATTTCAGTCCATGTTGTTTATATATATTACTAGACTAAGTGGGACCCGTTGGGTCCCAGCATCACACGGGAGGGCTGGTCCCCCAATGCAATATTCCACCTCTCCACCAATTCCAATATTGGTGGCCAGTGGGGGGGGGGGGGGGGGGGGGGGGGAGCGCTAGTATGGGTGTTGTGGGCTGAAGGGACTGGTTTCAAGAGGGCTAGTATGTATATTGTGGGTCGAATGGATTCTTGGGCTGGCAGCTCAGTCACTCAAGCCTGTTGTGCTCGCAGCTCACTCACTCATGGCTGGTGGGCTGGCAGTTGACACGGCTATTCCTTGAAATTCCATTTCAAGCAGGGTGCAAGGCCAACAAATTAAAGTGCAGTTTCTTACCACTTCAAGCAGGGTGCAAGGCCACCAAATTCAAGTGCAGTTTCATACCATTTCAAGCAGGGTGCAAGGCCACTAAAGACAGCGAGTCATGACCTCTCCCTCCTCCATCTTGTAGAGACTGAGCCACGCCCACACTTCTGGGTTTTATAGTCCCTCCCTCCCTCGCACCAGAAGGGGCGTGGCCTTCATGGCATGATTGAGAGAATTTCAACATTTTTTAAACACTAATAACTCTTTTATTTTTCTTCGATGGGAAAACTCAGCATCTGATAAGCGGAGGGGGACTCTGAGTAAGATGGCCAAAAATCACAGCCGTCAGTGGCAGCGTTTTTTTCTAAAATCAATATACAGAACAACAGGTAGTGGTCAAGATCAGACTTTTAGCGGTAGAGCTGCCGCCACACAGCGCCAGAAACCCGGGTTTGATCCTTACTTCGGATACTGTCTGTATGAAGTTTGTACATTCTCCCCATGACCTGCGTGGGTTTACTCCGAGATCTTCAGTTTCCTCCAACACTCCAAAGACGTGCAGGTTTGCAGGTTGATTGGCTTCGATAGAGGTTACGGAGTGAAGGCAGGAAAATGGGCTTAGGAGGGAGAGATAGATCAGCCATGATTGAATGGCGGAGTAGACTTGATGGGCCGAATGGCCTAATTCTGTTCCTATCACTTATTATCTTGTAATGTTATGATAAAGATTGTAAATTGTTTCTAGAGAGCAGGAAAGTGTTATTGTACGGGGATCGCTGGTCGGCGCGGACTGGGTGGGCCGAAGGTCCCATTTCCGCTCTGTATCTCTAAACTAAACTAAACTAAAAACAGATACCCACAGAATTACACTAGTCAGTAACCTCCAGCCTAGATATCACCGTTCAATCACAACCCTGTTTCCTTCCTACAAACTCCGTACAGACAGCACCCGTAGTCAGGATCGAACCCGGGTCTCTGGTGCTGTAAGGTAGCAACTCTACCACTGCGCCACCATGCCATACTAAAGAAGGCCTGGTATTACAGAGCGCAGGCCTAAGACCAAGCTTGCCAGCGGATGCTTCAAGCAGTATTTACCCCTGAATCTTACCCCTAATGCCTGTTTTATCTACAGTGCTGCACCTTGATATTTCTGCCTGTACTTTTCTGCAGCTTGGCTTTCAAGTCGGCACAGAAGCGCAGCTGGTAGAGCCACTGCCCCGGAGACCCAGGTTCAATCCTGTCCATGGGACCAGTCTGCGTGGAGTTTGCACGATCTACCTGTGACTGCATGGTTTCTTCCGGCTTCTCCGGTTCCCTCCTACATTCCAAATTTGTAAGTTAATTGGCCCATGTAAATTGTCCCGTGTGTAGGGAGTGAGTGAGAAAGGGGGATAACATAGATCCAGTGTGAATGAGTGATCGATGGCTGGCATGGGCTCAGTGGGGCCTTTTTCCATGCCGTATCGCTAAACTAAATTAAACTAACCCATGCTTCCTGTCACATCATTGGCCTTAGTTAGCTGTAAACATGGGCTGTCTTGATCAAGCGTTGCCTATTTCCTTCGCTCCATAGATGCTGTTAAACGCACTGAGCTTCTCCAGCATTTTTGTGTACTCTCCGCTAGATGATTTTTCTCCTGCTAACATTCTGTTCTTATCAGAGACCAGAACACTTAATGTGCCCTATATCTAAGAGGAGGAAAAAAAGACACAAAGTGCTGAAGTAACTCAACAGGACAGGCAAATATTTATGAAGAGCAGGGATTGGTGATGATATGGGTCAGGACCCTTCTTCAACTGTGTTCATTTCTGGGCACCTTGTTGTAGGAAAACATGTTGTCAAACTGGAAAAGGTGCAGAGAAGATTCATGAGGATGTTGCTAAGACTTGAGAGCCTGAGCTAGAGGGAGAGATTGAGCAGGCTGGGACAATATCCCTTGGAGTGCAGGAGGAAGAGGCGTGATCTTTTAGAGATGTAACAAATCATGAGAAGAATAGATCAGGTAGATGCAGAGTGTCTTGCCCAGAGTAGTTGAATCGAGAAACAGAGAACAGAGGTTTAAGTTGATAGGGGAAAGATCCTAAGAACCTAACTTTTTCACACAAAGGGTATTGGGTGTATGGAATTAACTGCCGGAGGAGGTAGTTGATGCAGGTACTATCGTAACGTCTAAGAAACATTTAAGGGCCTGTCACACGAGCATGTGACTGCATGCGGCAAGCGCGACCAAACCGGAAGCGGGGGCCGCGCGGGGGTCACGCGGAGGTCGAGTGATCCCCGTACAGGGCAGGTCCCACCAGCATGCGCCTGCATGCAGCGAACGCGACCAAACCGGAAGCGGGGGCCGCGCGGAGGTTGAGTGAGTGACGTGAAGTTCGAGCGAAGTCTGCGGGAAGTATGGCGTCAAGACGCTGCGTACGGCGTCGAGACGCTGTGCACGCCCGTCGAGTCGGTGCGTACGGCGTCGAGGCGGCTGCGGGTCGGCAGGCCGTTGCCGCGCGGAATTTTTGAACAGTGTCAGTTTTTCGGAGCCCCGCGCGATGTCGGGACCAGCTCCGCACAACAACAGCTCCGGCGATCGAAGTGGGACCGGCCCCGCGAGGCCGTACGGCTCAAGCGACCACGTTAGGTCGCGCTTGCCGCATGGAGTCGCATGCTCGTGGGACAGGCCCTTTAGACAGGTACATGGACAGGACAGGTTTGGAGGGATATGGGCCAAATGCAGGCAGATGGGACCTGTGTAGATGGGACATGTTGGTTTGTGTGGACAAGTTGGGCCAAAGGCTGTATGACTCTATGACTAAAACTTAATGACACCTTGTGTCGTTTGTGTAAACCAGTATCTGCAGTTCTTTGTTTCTACGTCTAAGAAGAGGAAGTGTGCATATCAAGCTAAACTGCCTCTCAGCCTCCTCCCATCAATTTTGAGTACTTATCTCTCTCCACTCCCCCATCCAGGAGCTGCGCTTTATCCAGATCAGCAGCAATAAACGTGAGCTTGACCTCCATTTCCATACTGCTTGTGTGTGGCCCCATCTCTCCCGCATTCCTCTTGATCCCTGGCACTATCTCCTCCTGCTTGCTGCCAGAGCTTGTCACGGGTTAGGGGAGAAGGCAGGAGAATGCGGTTAGGAAGGAGAGATAGATCAGCCATGATTAAATGGTGGAGTAGACTTGATGGGCCGAATAGCCTGATACTGCTCCAATCACTCATGAACTTATGCCTAAGGTAACCGCTGCCTTAGTCTTCGTCTGAGCCATGGCTTGCCCATGGACAGACAGACAGATAGGACCTGAGTGATCCCCCTACAACCATCCCACTGCAGCCACTCCATCACCCACTGGCTGCCGAGACCACATTAAATACGCCACTCCTTTCCCACCCCCAATTTAGTTTAGAGACAATCATGGAAACAGGCCCTTCGGCCCGCTGAGTCCACGACGACCATCGATCACCAGCTCACATTAGATCTCTGTTATTCCACTTTCTCATCCACTCTCGATACATAAGAAGTATTTGGAGGCCTATTAATCTACAAACCCACATGTCTTTGGGGTGTGGGAGGAAACCAGAGCACCTGTGCGGACCAACTGGCTGGAGTTTTTATGGACATTTTCAACCTCTCACTTCTGAGGTCTGAGGTCCCCACCTGCTGTAAAAGGCATCAATAATACCGGTGCCCAAGAAGAGCAAGGTGACGACGTGCCTCAACGACTATCGACCAGTGGCACTAACGTCTGTGGTGATGAACAATGGGAGAGGTTGATCATGGCGCATATCAACTCCTACCTCGACAAAAACCTGGACCCAATGCGGTTCGCTTACCGCTACAACAGATCAACGGTGGATGCGATCTCGCTGGCCCTCCACTTGGCTCTGGACCACTCAGACAATAGAAATGCATATGTCAGGCTGTTATTCATTGATTACAGCTCGGCGTTTAACACCATCATCCCCTCCAAGCTAGTTACCAAGCTCTCAGATCTGGGTCTCTGTGCATCCCTCTGCAATTGGATCCTCGACTTCCTCATCCACAGACCACAGTCTGTCCGTATTGGTGAAAATGTGTCGTCCTCGATAACAATCAACACGGGAGCACCTCAAGGCTGCGTGCTCAGCCCCCTGCTGTACTCACTCTATACTCATGACTGTGTAGCTGGACATAGTGCGAACTCCATCATCAAGTTCGCCGACGACACCACTGTTGTGGGACGAATCACTGATGGTGGCGAGTCAGAGTATAGAAGTGAGATCGACCGATTGACCAAATGGTGCCAGCACAACAACCTGGCCCTCAACACCAGCAAAACCAAGGAACTGATTGTGGACTTTGGAAGGGGTAGGATGGGGACCCACAATCCCATTTATATCAACAGGACGATGGTGGAAAGGGTCAAGAACTTCAAATTCCTGGGCGTGCATATTTCTGAAGATCTTTCCTGGCCCCAGCACACTGATGCAATTATAAAGAAAGCACATCAGCGCCTCTACTTCCTGAGCAGACTACGGAGAGTCGGTATGTCAAGGAGGGCTCTCTCGAACTTCCACAGGTGCACAGTAGAGAGCATGCTGACTGGTTGCATCGTGGCTTCGTTCGGCAACTTGAGCGTCCAGGAGCGGAAAAGAACGTAGAAAGTTGTGACCACTGCCCAGTCCATCATCGGCTCTGACCTCCCCACCATCGAAGGGATCTATCGCAGTCACTGCCTCAAAAAGGCTGCCAACATCATCAAGGACCCACACCATCCTGGCCACACACTCATCTCTCCGCTGCCATCAGGTAGAAGGTACAGGAGCCTGAAATCTGCAACATCCAGGTTCAGGAACAGCAATTCCCCACAGCCATCAGGCTATTAAACTCACCATCAAACAAACTTTGAACTACAACAGCCTATTGCACTTTAACTGTTTATTTATGTGTATATATATGGTCTCTGCTATATAGACACACTGAACTGTTCTGTATTTATGCTTACAATACTCTGTTGTGCTGCAGCAAAGCAAGAATTTCATTGTCCTATCTGGGACACATGACAATAAACTCTCTTGACTTGGCTTGGCTGGGAGAAAGGCCTAGATAAAGTGGATGTGGACAGGATGTTTCCACTAGTGGGAGAGTCTAGGACCAGACGTCCTAGTCTCAGAAAAAAAAGGACGTTCCTTTAGGCAGGAGTTGAGGAGTGATTTATTTAGTTAGAGGGTAGAACCTGTGGAGTTTTTTGCCACAGAAGGCTGTGGAGGCCAAGTCAATGGATATTTTTAAGGCAGAGATGGATAGATTCTTGATTAGTACGGGTGTCAGGGGTTATGGGGAGAAGGCAGGAGAATGGGATTAGGAGTGAGAGGTAGATCAGCCATGATTGAATGGCAGAGTAAACCATGGCTGAATGGCCCAATTCTGCTCCTATCACTGATGAACTAATGAGAAGGTGCATGTTTGCAATCAGAGTGCAGAGTGGATGTTGACCTGGATGTGTAAACAGTGGAGTGGGTAACGCACCGAGCCAGCACTGAACAAACTGCAGCAACTCAGAGCCAGCATCACGTGCAGCCTGAGCAAACACAGCAGGAACGCAACAGGATACAACAGCAGGATGCCAGAAGGTACACAAAATTGCTGGGGAAACTCAGCGGGTGCAGCAGCATCTATGGAGCGAAGGAAATAGGCGACGTTTCGGGCCGAAACCCTTCTTCAGAGAATTTCCTTCGCTCCATAGATGCTGCTGCACCCGCTGAGTTTCCCCAGCAATTTTGTGTACCTTCGATATTCCAGCATCTGCAGTTCCTTTTTGAACACAGCAGGATGCCAGAGGCAGTTCGGCCCGACCACAGACGTTTGCTCAGCAGGGGGAGCTTAGAGAAAGAGAGAGATTTTGTTCCATTTCCTGAAGACAGACACACACTGCTAGAGTAACTCACAGGGTCAGGCAGCATCTCTGGAGAAAAAGGATGGGTGGTGTTTTGTGACTCCACTTTCAGACTAAAGAAGGACCCCGACCTAAATCATCACCCATCCCTTTTCTCCAGAGATGCTGCCAGACCCGCTGAGTTACTCTAGCAGTGTGTGTCTGTCTTCAGGAAATGGAACAAAATCTCTCTCTTTCTCTAAGCTCCCCCTGCTGAGCAAACCTCTGTGGTCGGGCCGAACTGCCTCTGGCATCCTGCTGTGTTCAAAAAGGAACTGCAGAGTTTGCACGTTGTCCCTATGACTCTGTTTAAGAAGGAACTGCTGATGCTGGAAAAATCGAAAGTAGACAAAAAATACTGGAGAAACTCAGTGGGTGAGGCAGCATCTATGGAGAAAAGGAGTAGGCGACGTTTTGGGTTGAGACCCTTCTTCAGACTGATGTGGCGGGGGGGGGGGGGAAAGAAAGGAAGAGGCGGAGACAATGGGCTATGTGGGAGAGCTGGGAAGGGGGAGGTGAAGAAGGGAGAAAGCAAGGACTACCTGAAATTAGAGAAATCGATGTTCATGCCCGCTGGGGTGTAAACTACCCAAGCGAAATATGAGGTGTTGTTCCTCCAATTTACACTGGGCCTCATTCTAGCAATGGCGGAGGCCCAGGACAGAAAGGTCAGATTCAGAATGGGAGGAGGAGTTGAAGTGCTGGGCAAACGGGAGATCAGGCTGGTTAGTACGGACTGAGCGGAGGTGCTGGGCGAAGCGGTCGCCGAGCCTACGCTTGGTCTCGCCGATGTAGAGAAGGTGACACCTACGACAGCGGATGCAGTAGATGAGGTTGGAGGAGGTGCAGGTGAACATCTGCCTCACTTGGAGAAGACTGTTTGGGTCCTTGGATGGAGTCGAGGGGGGAGGTAAAGCGACATGTAGCATTTCCTGCGGTTGCTGGGGAAAGTACTGGGGAGGGGCTGGTACGGGTGGGAAGGGACAAATTGACCAGGGAGTTACGGAAGGAACGGTCTCTATGGAAAGCAGAAAGGGGAGGAGATGGGAAGATGTGGCCAGTGGTAGGATCTCGCTGGGGGTGGCGAAAATGTTGGAGGATTATTTTTGTATAAGGCAGGAAAATTGGATTAAGAGTGAGAGATCAGCCATGATTGAATGACAAGTAGACTCGATGGGCCGAATGGCCTATTTCTACTCCAATAATTTGTGAACTCATTGGGTTCACCTCCAGGTAGAGCCGTGAGAACGTTCCTAAACATTAATGGATTAGCTAGGAAGTCTGCAGAATATTAGTGGCGGCGCGGCTCTGGCTGCAGCGGCTCTCCGGCAGTCCTGTTTGTTTTGTGTTTTTTGTGTTGTTTATTTTCGTTTTGGTTAGTCTAGTTTTGGTTTTTAGTTTCTGTTTTGGGGGGGGGGGGGGGTTGAAACGGGGGTTGCTGTCTCTCCCTGCGGGGGAATGCGACTTTTTTGTCGTATTCCCCTTCTCTGCCTCCGTCTGCGCTGAGGCCTAATGGCGGAGCTGGCGACCTCGAGGCTCAGGAGGCAGAGCCCGCCAGGACTCGCACTGGGCTCGCTCCCGTGAGGACGGCCCGGCTCGGGGCTGGAACAGTGCTTTCGTGAGGGGCTGTGACGCTCCCGTGAGGACGGCCGGCCCGAGGAAGGAACGGTGCTCCCGTCGGAGTGGCCGAGCTCGGGGAGGTACGGCGCTCCTAGCCCGAGGGAGGAGCGGCGCCCATGTTGGGGCGGCCCAGCCCGAGGGAGAAGCGGTGCCCAGTCGGGGTGGCCCAGCCCGAGGGAGGAGCGGCGCCCAGTCGGGGCGGCCCAGCCCGAGGGAGGAGCGGCGCCCAGTCGGGGCGGCCCAGCCCGAGGGAGGAGCGGCGCCCATGCCGGGGCGGCCTGGCGCGAGTCTGAGACGGTAACGGTACTCACGTGAGGGCGATCCGGCTCGGGGCTGGAACGGTGCTCCGGTGGCTGGGACGGTGTTCTGGCGGCAGTGGCCTGAGTCCGGGGTTCGGCCGCGGGCCAGCGGCTGCGTCAGCAGGACTGGTGGGCGGCAGCTTCGACCACCCCGGGCCGCGGTGTTTGAGCCGCGGGACAGTTGTAACATCGCCCGGGGGGTATCGCCTCAGCGCAGAGGGAGAAGAGGAGGGAAGAGACTGGAGACCTAAGGCTTTTGCCTCCATCACAGTGAGGAGATGTTGGGTGGACTCACTGTGGTGGATGTTAATATGTGTTTATTGTTGTTTTTTATTGTATTGTATTGTATGTATGACTGCTTCAATTTCGTTCAGACTTCGGTCTGAATGACAATAAAGGCTATCTAATCTAATCTAATCTAATCTAATCTAATGACACACAAATGATGAGGTTGCAGACAGTGAGGAAGATTGTCAGAGTATACAGTGGGATATACAGTGCATTCAGAAAGTAATCAGACACCTTCACTTTTTCCACATTTAGTTACGTTACAGCCTTATTCTAAAATGGATTAAATTCATTTTTTTTAATCAGCAATCTACACACAATAGCCCACAATAAAAAAGTGAAAACAGGTGTTTAGAAATTTTTGCAAAATAATTAAAAATAAATAACTGAAATATCACATTTACATAAGTATTCAGACCCTTTACTCAGTACTTTATTGAGGCACCTTTGGCAGTGATTACAACCTCTTCTTGGGTATCACGCTACAAGCTTGGCACACCTGTATTTGGGTAATTTATCCCATTCTTCTCTGCAGATCCTCTCAAGCTCTGTCAGGTTGGATGGGGAGTGTCAATGCACAGCTATTTTCAGATCCCTCCAGAGATGTTCGATCGGGTTTAAGTCCGGGCTCTGGCCGGGCCACTTACGGACATTCACAGACTTGTCACAAAGCCACTCTTGCGTTGTCTTGGACGTAAGCTTTAGGTTGTTGTCCTGTTGGAAGGTGAACGTCTGCCCCAGTCCGAGGTCCTGAACGCTCTGGAGCAGGTTTTCATCAAGGATCTCTCTATACTTTGCTCCGTTCATCTTTACCTCGATCCTGACTGGTCTCCCAGTTCCTACTGCTGAAAAACATCCCTACAGCATGATGCTGCCACCACCATGCTTCACCGTAAATATGGTATTGGGCAGGTGATGAGCAGTGCCTGGTTTCCTCCAGGCGTGACACTTGGCATTCAGGCCAAAGAGTTCAATCTTGGTTTCATCAGGCCAGGGAATCTTGTTTAGGTGCCTTTTGGCAAACTCCAAGCGGGCTGTCATGTGCCTTTAACTGAGGAGTGGCTTCTGTCTGGCCACTCTACAATAAAGGCCTGATTGGTGGAGTGCTGCAGATATAGTTGTCCTTCTGGAAGTTTCTCCCATCTCCACAGAGGAACTCTGGAGCTCTGTCAGAGTGACCATCGGGTTCTTGGTCACCTCCCTGAATATGTTAGTAAGTCTCTATCCTAAGGCCCTTCTCCCTCGATTGCTCAGTTTGGCCAGGCTCTATGAAGAGTCCTGGTGGATTCAAAGTTCTATTTAAGAATGACGGAGGCCACTGTGCTCTTTGGGACCTGCAATGCTCCAAAAAATGTTTTCTCCAGATCTGTGTCTCAACGCAATCCTGTCTCGGAGGTCTACAGACAATTCCTTCGTCTTCATGGCTTGTTTTTTGCTCTGACATGCATTGTCAACTGTGGGACCTTATATAGACAGGTGTGTGCCTTTCCAAATCATGTCCAATCAATTTAATTTACCACTTGTCGACGACTATCAAGTTGTAGAAACATCTCAAGGATAATCAATGGAAACACGATGCACCAAAGCTCAATTTTGAGAGTCACAGCAAAGGGTCTGAATACTTATGTAAATGTGATATTTCAGTTATTTGTTTTTAATTATTTTGCAATAATTACTAAACACCTGTTTTCGCTTTTATATTATGAGGTATTGTGCGTAGATTGATGATTTAAAAAAATGACTGTAACCAATTTTAGAATAAGGCTGTAATGTAACAAAATGTGGAAAAAGTGAAGGGGTCTGAATACTTTCTCAATGCACTGTAGATCAGCTGCAGAAATGGGCAGAGCAATGGCAGATGGAGTTTAATCCAAGCAAGTTTGAGGAGGTGCACTTTAGGAGGTCAAATGTAAGGGGAATGCATACTGTTAATGGCAAGACCTTTGACATTATTGACGTACAGAGGGACATCTGGGTCCAAGTCCAGAATTTCCTGAAAGTGGAAACGCATATAGATAGAATGGTAAAAAGGCGTATGGCATGCTTGCCTTCATCAGTTGGGGCATTGAGCATATGACTCAGGACGTCATGTTGTCACTATGTAAATCTTTGCTTAGTCCACATTTGGTGTATTGCATGCAGATCTGGTCGCTCCCATTGCAGGAAGGATGTGGAGTCTTCGGAGAGGGAGCAGAGGAGGAAGGCTGCCTGGATGAGGGGTGCTAGCTACAGGGAGAGGTGGGACAGACTTGGATTGTTTTCTATGGAGCATCGTAAGTTATGGGTAGACCTATATTATGATAGAAGTATATTAAAAATGATGAGAGGCACAGGTAGGGTAGACAATCAGAACCTTTTTCTCAGGGGGAAATGACAGAGAGCACAGGACATAGCCTTAAGATGAGAGGGACAAAGTTTAATTGAGATGCGTGGCACAAGTTTTTTTTACACAGAATGGTGAAGGCCCGGAACGCATTGTCAAGGTTGGTGGTGAAATCAGATACAACACTGGCATATATGAGGCTTTTAGACAGGCACGTGGATATGCAGGGAATAAGAGGGATATGTATCACGTGCAGGCAGCAGAGATTAGGACGGCACAGTGGCGCAGCGGTAGAGTTGCTGCCTTACAGCGCCAGAGACCCGGGATTGATCCTGACTACGGGTGCTGTCTGTACGGAGCTTGTACGTTCTCCCTGTGACCGTGTGGCTTTTCTCCGAGTGTTCCAGTTCCCTCCCACACTCCAAAGACATACATGTTTGTAGGTTAATTGCCTTCAGTACAAATCGTAAATTGTCCCAGGTGTGTGGGATAGTACACAAGTGTGGAGATCGCTGGCTGACGAGGACTTGGTGGGCCGAAGGGCCTATTTCCGTGCTGTATCTCTTAACTAAACTAAACTAAACTAGTCTGGCCCAACACAGAATAACAAAGCAAGATTGGCCTCACTTCCTCCACCTTTTTATTGGTTCAGTAGAAGATCACCTGTTTGCATAATGTCATCCATCAATTTACAGCTCATGGAATTATGCAGTAAAACTTGTACATCAGATCAGTAAATAGAATCTGATTGAACAGCTGCTGAATATAGTTGGCACACACGATGTACTACGTTGGCACTGTTTTATATTTGAATCCTGACGGCATCTCTCAACTCTGCTGCCTTATTTTTTCTTGAAGATTCTTTTGGCTTCCTGTCCATCGATCTTCATCACCTACATTTGGAGGAAAATATATCTGGTTAGGAGCAAGATGCCTCCATTTTCACTTCACGCTGCCTCGGCAAGGCCAGCAACATAATCAAGGACCAGTCTCACCCCGGTCACTCCCTCTTCTCCCCTCTCCCATCGGGCAAAAGGTACAGAAGTGTGAAAACGCTCACCTCCAGATTCAGTGTTTAAGAAAGAACTGCAGATTTTTCCAATATATGGTTATAGATGCTGGAAAAATCGAAGGTAGACAAAAATGCTGGAGAAACTCAGCAGCTGAGGCAAACGTCGCCTATTCCTTTGCTCCATAGATGCTGCCTCACCTGCTGAGATTCTCCAGCATTTTTGTCTACCTCCAGATTCAGTGATAGTTTCTTTTCAGCTGTCATCAGGCAACTGAACCATCCTATCACCAACTAGAGAGCGGTCCTGAGCTACTATGTACCTCATTGAAGACCCTCGGACTATTTTTGATCAGACTTTACTGGCTTTATCTTGCACTAAACGTTATTCCTTTTAACATGTATCTATACACTGTGGACGGCTCGATTGTAATCATGCATTGTCTTTCCGCTGACTGGTTAGCACGCAACAAAAGCTTTTCGCTGTACCTCTGTACATGTAACAATAATGACTAGTGTGTGCAGTTGTTGGTATCACCCAACATGTTAATGAGCGAGTCTGTTGCTTGTAACCCATCAATGTATTTAGCCCATAGTTGCTTGGATTAGGGGGCATTAGCTACAGGGGGAAGTTGGACAGACTTGGATTGTTTTATCTGGAATGTCGGAGGCTCCGAGACCTAACAGGTACACAAACCTATGAGAGGCACAGAAAGGGTCAGAACATTTTTCCCAGAATGGAACAATCAACTACTAGAGGGCATTGTTTTAAGGTGTGAGGGGCAAAGTTGATGGCAGATGTTCGGGGAAAGTTTTTTATATCACAGTGGGTGCCTGGAATACACTGCCAGAGTTGGTGGTGGAGGCAGATATGATAGTGGCGTTTAAGAGGCTTTGGATAGGCTTTTCTCTTTCACTTCCTCCTTATCATTTCACACGATGTCTACAATTACCGAGGCATAGAACATAGAACAGTACAACACAGGAACAGGCTCTTCGGCCCACAATGCCTGTCCTGAACATCATTCCAAGCCCAACTCTACTTTGCACATGATCCATATCCCTCCATTCCCTGCAACTTGGCCCTATGAGTGTCCTGGCATCTTCGTTGTGTTAGTTTTGTTTAGTTTAGTTTAGTTTAGTTTAGTTCAGAGATACAGCATGGAAACAGGCCCTTCGGCCCGTCGAGTCTACGCCGACCAATGATTACCCTGTACACTTGTGCTATCCTACACACTACAGACAATTTACAGAAGCCAATTAACCTACAAACCTGCACGTCTTTTGGATGTGGGAGGAAACCTGAGCACCAGGAGACAACCCATGTGGTCACAGGGAGAACGTGCAAACTCCACATAGACAACACCCGAGGTCAGGATTGAACCTAGGTCTCTGGTACTGTGAGGCAGAAGCGCTACCCCAAGTTTCTATTGTGGGATGAGAGTGGCTTCATCCACAAGCCTCGCCTGTCCCAAGTCCAAACCACCAGAACTTCCAATTTGCAGCGGGCTCCACTAAACCTTCATCAACCCATGACCTACCTGCACCAGTGTATCACCACTAACTTCTCTCATGATGCTGAACTCTTTTCCATCCGAGAGCCTCTTAAAATGTCCATTCAAGCAATTTGGTTTGGACAAGCCAAATGTTCCCTGAAACAGAAAGAGGGGATTATTGAAGGTGGCTGAAGAAGGGTCTTAACCCGAAATGTCACCCATTCCTTCTCTCCAGAGATGCAGCCTGACCCGCTGTTATTCCAGCATTTTGTGTCTATCTTCAGTTATTGGAGACACAAGGAACCACAGAAGCTGGAATCTTTGGCAAAGTACTAAGTGCTCTGTAACTCAGTAGGAACTCAGCGGGTCAGGCAGCATCTGTGGAGGGAATGGACAGACAATGGTTTTGGTTGGGATCCCTCAGTCTGGAGAAGTGCCCAAACATGAAGCATCACTTGCCATCTGTACCTTGAATTCAATTATCTTTTCAATGCGTTCAGTCATCTGCTGTTTTACTGGTTTGTTCAGTTTTCCATTCACATTCATATCCTTATCAAGATGTGGACTCTCAAGGACCTGTCCCACTTACGTGTCCTTGGCACGCAAATGAGGCGCACGGGCATCATGTGGCCGCGCGGGGCCGGTCCCACTGAGAAGCGCTGAGGGATATGTAGTTGTGCGTGACATCGAGCGGGGTTCCGAAATTTTTGTAGCGAACAAAATCTTCGCGCGCCAACGGCCTGTCGCGTAACTGACGGCCAAAGTGGGACAGGCCCAAGACCCTGGCACGATGCAACGTCTCACCTCCAACAGCAGCAGAAGCAGGCAAACGATCGCCGAGCTCGGCCTGGGGCTCACGGCCGTTGTGGTCCGGATCCGCCCCCACTTCTAATCCCAGACGCCAAGAAAATTGAAGATAGACACAAAATGCAGAAGCAACTCACGGCCAACTCAGCGGGACCGGCAGCATCTCTGGAGAGAAGGAATGGATGCCGTTTCGGGTCAAGACCCTTCTTTCAGACTAAAAAAGAGTCTTGACCCGAAACATCACCCATTCCTTCTCTCCAGAGATGCTGCCGGTCCCGCTGAGTTACTCCAGCATTTTGTGTCCATCTTCAAATGACGTCACGCGCTCCAGGCGGCTGTGCGGGCGCATGATGACGAGTGCGACCTTCGCGGGATCGTCGCACCTGAAGGCGACCACGAGGTCGCGTAATTAGCGTGCCAAGGACACGTAAGTGGGACTGGGGCTTTACACATCGGTGAGACCAAACGTAGACTGGGTGATCGTTTCGCCGAACACTTTTCCTCAGTCCGCCTGGAACTATCTGATCTCTCGGTTGCTAAACACTTCAATTCTCCTTCCCATTCCACACTGGCCTGTCCTCGGCCTCCTCCATTGTCAGAGTGGGGCTAATTGAAGGAACAGCATCTCATATTTCGCTTGAGCAGCTTACAACCAGTGGTAGGAATATTGATTTCTCTAACTTCAGGTAACTCCTGCACTCCCTCTCTCTCCATCCCTCCCCCACCCAACATGTACCAGCTTGATCAGTCATCTTGTTGAGTCTCATTGTCAGTACTTGTTCTCACCGAACAAACAGCTAACAATGGCGTGTTTCCTTTATCATTGTTAAGGGCTTGTCCCACTTTCATGACCTAATTCACGACCTTTTTTACTCGTGGACATTTTTCATCGGGCTAGAAAAACGCCCCAACCTACTTGTTGCCACGACTAGCATCACAACATACCTACAACCTCCTATGACCCCGTGACGACCATGCTGCGAGTATGAGTCAAGGGCAAACTTGGCAGAGGTCGTGAGTTAGGTCGTGAAAGTGGGACAGGCCCTTTACTTTTTTGCATATCTTTCATTCATTTGCTCTATACGTCTCCACATCACTGTCTATCTCTCTGGTTTCCTTTTCCCATGACTCTCCGTCTGAAGAAGGGTCTTGATCCGAAACATCACATATTCCTTTTCTCCAGAGGTGCTGCCTGTCCCGCTGAGTTACCCGCTGAGCATTTTGTGTCTATCTTCTCTTTACAGTGCAGTTTGAGGAAGGGTCCTGACGTGAAATGTCGCCTGTCCATTCCCTCCACAGATGCTGAAACCTCGGCCTCAAATCCTGAAACCTATGCCTCCTCCATTGTCAGTGAGGCTAATCATAAATTGGAGGAACAGCATCTCATTTTCCCTCTCTCTCCATCTCTCCCCCACCCAAGTCGCACCAGCTTCTCGTTTTCAACCAACAAACAGATAACAAAGGCCTGTTTCCTTTATCATTGTTACCTTTTTGCATATCTTTCAGGTATTTGTTCTTTATCTCTCCACATCATCCATCGTCTATATCTCTCGTTTCCCTTTCCCCTGACTAGTCTGAAGAAGGGTCTTGACCTGAAACGTCACCCATTCCTTCTCTCCAGAGATGCTGCCTGTCCCACTGAGTTATTAATGTCTTTGATCTCATGGCATTTACTGGCTGCTACTTTAAAGAGCTCTGCTGATATCAGGGCTGGATAAGGATGTCTGTGAATTACTGGGATACTGCCTGGCCATGTCCTCCCTGTCACACAACGACACCACAGTTAACCTGCTCATGATTAGCGAGTAACTCCAAGCAGCTGGTGGAGCCGCTGCTTCAGAGGGCCACTGACCCAGGTTTGATCCTGGCCTCGGATGCTGTCTGTGTGGAGTTTGCACATTCTTCCTGTGACCCTGAGGGTTCTCTCCGGGTGCTCCAATTTCCTCCCACATCCCAAAGACGTGTGGGTTTGTAGGTTAATCAGCCTCAATAAATTACCCCTAGTGTATAGGGGGTGAATGGGAAAGTGGGATAACATAGAACTAGTGTGAACGGGTGATCGATGGTTGGTGTGAATTTGTTGGGCCGAAGACAATAGACAATAGGTGCAGGAGTAGGCCCTTCGGCCCTTCGAGCCCGCCATTCAATGTGATCATGGCTGATCATCCCCAATCAGTACCCCGTTCCTGCCTTCTCCCCATATCCCCTGACTCCGCTATCTTTAAGAGCTCTATCTAGCTCTCTCTTGAAAGCATCCAGAGAACCTGCCTCCACTGCCCTCTGAGGCAGAGAATTCCACAGACTCACCACTCTCTGTGAGAAAAAGTGTTTCCTCATCTCCGTTCTAAATGGCTTACACCTTATTCTTAAACTGTGGCCCCTGGTTCTGGACTCCCCCAACATCGGGAACATGTTTCCTGCCTCTAGCGTGTCCAAGCCCTTAACAATTCTTATATGTTTCAATGAGATACCCTCTCATCCTTCCAAACTCCAGAGTGTACAAGCCCAGATGCTCCATTCTCTCAGCATATGACAGTCCTGCCATCCCGGGAATTAACCTTGTAAACCTACGTTGCACTCCCTCAATAGCAAGAATGTGCTTCCTCAAATTAGGGGACCAAAACTGCACACAATACTCCAGGTGTGGTCTCACTAGGGCTCTGTACAACTGCAGAAGGACCTCTTTGCTCCTATATTCAATTCCTCTTGTTATAAAAGCCAACATGCCATTTGCTTTCTTCACTGCCTGCTGTATCTGCATGCTTACTTTCATAGACTGATGTACAAGGACCCCCAGATCCCGTTGTACTTCCCCTTTTCCCAACTTGACGCCATTTAGATAGTAGGGCCTGTTTCCATACTTAACTAAACAACTAAACTAAACTAAACTAAATGTGTATGTTTGTAAGTTAATTGGCCTCTGAAAAATGGCTCTTAGAGTGTAGGGAGTGGATGAAAAAGTGGAATAAATAGAACTAGTGTGAACGGGTGATCACTGGTTGGCATGGACTCGATGGGCCGAAGGGCCTGCTTCCATGCTCTGTTTTTCGATCTTTCAATTAATAGATGAGGTGACACAGGCATGAAAACAATATCCTCATGTGCATTGGTCTCAGCTCCAGTTTAAGCCGAGCCACTGACCAGATAACATCGCTGTGGTCATTTATTCCCCTGTAGCCCTGTAACCAGCCTCACACTGCAAGCAGCAAAACACTGCCCCCAAAACAGGCAGCGCCCTTCTACAGAAAGACACAAAGTGCTGGAATAGCTCAGCGGGTCGGGCAGCATCTCTGAAGAACATGGAGAAAGTTGGAAGAGAGGTGGGGCAAGGTAAAGCCTGGCAAGTGGATACAGGTGAGAGACATTAGATTGCCAAATGGGTGGACAAAGGTCAGAGATGGAAAGACAAAAGGCTATGAGATAAGGAGGCCAGGAGAGAAGATGTGTGAAAATGTGAAGCCAGAGGAAGAAAGGGGTTGGGGGGAAGGGGAGGGGGAAGGTGATGGTGAGGGGGAGGGGGAAGGGGAGGGGGAAGGGGAGGGGGAAGGGGAGGGGGAAGGGGAGGGGGAAGGGGAGGGGGAAGGGGATGGGGAGGGGGAGGGGGAAGGGGAGGGGGAAGGGGGGACTCTTGGAAGTGGGGAAGATAGGGAAGGGGGGAACCTGGGGAGGGGGTCACTGAGGAAGTGGGGAGGGGGGAGGGGGGAGGAGGGGGGGGGGGGGGGTGACGTCTTCTGGCAATACCTTCACTTGACTCCCGTCAGCGAGAGGACTTTCAAATTCTTCGTCCACGTTCCACTCCGAGGTCTTTGTGCGGAGGCAGCTTCTCTCCTCGATGGTGAAGGTGCCGCCCACCTGCTTGATGTTCATCTCCGTCTTGTCCTCCAGCATCTTGGTCCTGTGCTGCTCAGGCACCCCTGTAACAGAGAGCAGCGCACCTCATCAGGCCACCACGCTGTGGCAGGGGCCGGGGAGCACCCTCAACGTTAAGCCCCAGAGCAATCCCAGAGCATTCCCGGAGTATTCTCAGAGTATTCCCGAATATTCCCAGAGTATTCCCGGAGTATTCCCAGAACAATCTCAGACCAATCCCATAGCAATCTCAAAGCTATCCCAATTCTCGGAGTATTCTCAGAGTATTCCTGAAGTATTCCCAGAGTATTCCCAGAGTATTCCTGGAGTATTCCCAGAACAATCCCAGACCTATCGCATAGCAATCTCAAAGCTATCCCAATTCTTGGAGTATTCCCAGAGCATTCCCGGAGTATTCCGAGAGTATTCCCAGAGCAATCCCAGTGATCCCAGAGTGATCCCAGAGCATACCCAGAGTATTTCTGGAATATTTGTGGAGCGAGAGCATGCTGACTGGTTGCATCGTGGCTTGGTTCGGCAACTTGAGCGCCCAGGAGCGGAAAAGACTACAAAAAGTAGTAAACACTGCCCAGTCCATCATCGGCTTTGACATCCCTTCCTTCGAGGGGATTTATCGCAGTCGCTGCCTCAAAAAGGCTGGCAGCATCATCAAGGACCTACACCATCCTGGCCACACACTCATCTCCCTGCTACCTTCAGGTAGAAGGTACAGGAGCCTGAAGACTGCAACATCCAGGTTCAGGAATAGCTGCTTCCCCACAGCCACCAGGCTATTAAACTCATGTTCAAGAAGGAACTGCAGATGCTGGAAAATCGAAGGTACACAAAAAAGCTGGAGAAACTCAGCAGGTGCAGCAGCATCTATGGAGCGAAGGAAATAGGCAACGTTTCGGGCTGAAACCCTTCTTCAGACTTATTACAGGGTTACAGGGTTACAGGGTTTCCTTTATTGTCATTCAGACCGAAGTCTGAGCGAAATTTCGTGCCTGCAGCCATACATACATACAATACAATAAAAAAACAACAATAAACACATATTAACATCCACCACAGTGAGTCCACATAGCACCTTCTCACTGTGATGGAGGCAAAAGTCTTAGGGCTGCAGTCTCTCCCCTCCTCTTCTCTCTCTGCGCTGAGGCGATACCCCACCGGGCGATGTAGCAAACAGTCCCGCGGCTCAAACACCGCGGCCCCGGGGTGGTCAAAGCTGCCGTCCACCAGTCCTGCTGACACAGCCGCTGGCCCGCGGCCGAACCCCGGACTCAGGTCACCGCCGCCAGAACACAGTCCCAGCCGCCGGAGTATCGTTCCAGCACCGAGCCGGATCGCCCTCACGTGAGTGCCGTTACTGTCTCAGCCTCGCGCCAGGCCGCCGCTTCTCCCTCGGGCGGGCCCCCCAGAAAGGACGGCGCCGCATAAGCCCGATCCCTGGGCTCCAAGGAGGGCGGGCCGCCCCCGCCCGGGCGCGCTCCTCCTCAGGGCTGGGACCCCGACCGGCGCGCTCCTCCCTCGGGCTCGCCCCGACCGGGCGCCGCTCCTCCCTCGGGCTGGGCCGCCCTGACTGGGCTCCGCTCCTCCCTCGGGCTGGGCCCCCCGACTGGGCACCTCTCCTCCCTCGGGCTGGGCCGCCCCGACTGGGCGCCGTTCCTCCCTCGGGCTGGGAGCGCCGTACCTCCCCGAGCTCGGCCACTCCGACGGGAGCACCGTTCCTTCCTCGGGCCGGCCGTCCTCACGGGAGCGTCACAGCCCCTCACGGAAGCCCTGTTCCAGCCCCGAGCTGGGCCGTCCTCACGGGAGCGAGCTCAGTGCGAGTCCTGGCGGGCTCTGCCTCCTGAGCCTCGAGGTCGCCAGCTCCGCCATTAGGCCTCAGCGCAGACGGAGGCAGAGAAGGGGAATACGACAAAAAAGTCGCATTCCCCCGCAGGGAGAGACAGCAAGCCCCGTTTCAACCCCCCCCCCCCAAAACACAAACTAAAAAACCAAAAACTGGACTAGCCAAAACGAAATAAACAACACAAAAAAAGCAAAAACAAACGGACTGCAGGTGAGCCGCTGCTGCCAGGGCAGCGCCGCCACTTAAACTCAACCGAAACAAAACTCTGAACATTAATAGCCCATTATCTGTTTATTTGCACTTTATCTGTTTATTTATTCATGTGTGTATATATTTATATAATGGTATATGGACAAAGGAAAGGAAATATGAAGAAAGGAAAAAGGAGGAGGAGCCTGAGGTCTGAGGGAGAGTAAAGCGGCCTTTTCACGGGGCGACTTGACGCAAGAGTTAACCGGAGTTTAACATCGTGGGAACCTCGTGCGATAACAGTACGGCATTCGTGGACCACCGTGGACCACCGTAGCGCTAACGGCAGGTCATCGTGTAACTTGGTCACTCGGGAGAAAATTCAAGAAAGTTTGAATTTCTCCAAGATTGACTTGTACACTTGTGGTTGAGTATTGCAACATTATATGAACGTAGTGGCCAGTGCGATATCCGTAATAACTCTTGCGGGTACCGTGGGAACTCCTGCGAACGGTGAACCCGGAAGCTGGACAGAGGGGACAGAAAGTGAGTAAAAATTATCTTCTGTGGGATTGAATTTAAAAAATAAATAAAAATAAAGATTTGCATCCGCATATGGACATCAACTTATTCATGAGTTATGTTAATGAGATTCAAGAAAATAACTATAATCTTTAAAAGGGACATTAAAAGGGACTTTACTGAAAGGTTACGCATTTTTATGGTCCGTGAGAAATTTTTCACATGTACTTCTTTGAGAGATACAGGTCGGAGTCCTCGGGTCCAGGGGTCCGGAACGCTACCAATCAATGTTGTACAGAGACCCGTGTACTGCACATGCTGGTTTAAACCGAAGACAGACACAAAAAGCTGGAGTAACTCAGCGAGTCAAGCAGCATCTCTGGAGAAAAAAAGCTGATGTTTCGGGACGAGACACATCTTCAGACTCAATTCCGATTAGGCTGTCTGAAGAAGGGCTCCGATTCGAATCGTCACCTATTCTTTTTCTCCAGAGATGCTGCCTGACCCGCTGACTTACTCCAGCTTTTTATGTTTTTCTTCCCAGATCTGACTTACCTGCTGAGTTACACCAACATTTTGTGTCCTTCTGTGCGTATTAACCAGCATTAACCAGCGTCTGCAGTTCCTTTAGACATTACCTAACTTCAGATTTTAGAGATATAGCGCGTGGGAACTCCAGCGAACGGTAAACCCGGAAGCTGGACAGAGGGGACAGAAGGTGAGTAAAACAGGTGGTCTCAATATCGACAAGGGAACATGTGTCCTTCGAGGACGTCCCACCTAATTGTCATTGTTGGATAATCTTTTTAACAGGAACACTTGCAGAGATGGCTCCCAGAAAATCTCAAAGAAAGGGGGTAAAGCGTGTCAGAGATGTTTTTGCCATGTTGCGCTATTCAGTTTCTATATTGTTTCAGTTTTTATATCTATATTGTTGCTCTATTCAGTTTCCCAGGGGGTCGGGACGGGACTGGAGTTGGGAGGGAAAGGTGGGGGAGTCGAGGGAGAGGAGGGGGAGACTGGCATTTACTGGCGGCGGGTGTCTGTCACTGAAACAGGCAGGTGAGATTTCACATCCACCTTGTGTGTGCCTCTCTCTCTCTCTCCCTCCCTCTTACACAGGCTGAGAGACTCTGCCTCTGTGAGTGTACGTCTCTTTCTCCCCCTCTCCCACACACAGTAAGACCGAGGTACTGTGCTCAGTCCATCTGTGTCTCCCACATACACAGTAAAATATGTCTCCAAATGAGCCAATTCAACCAAGGGAGGATATATATAGTGTGTGAAAAAAAAAGTTACATCATTTGTGTCACGTGTAGTTCACGATGTTCATTCAAGATTTAACGCGAAAGCTCAGGAAACGGACAAGTCACTCGCACAAATAACAGAAATGCCGAGTACCGTGGGAACTCTTTATCTACCCCCGTTATATCGTGCGAGACTCGTGCTGGACCACGACCTCTTCACTCTGGTGACATCTTGCGTCAACTCGCCCCGTGAAAAAGCCCCAATAGGAATGGGAGGAGACAGCAAGGGCTAACAACATTGGGAGAATTCGATGTTTAGGCCCCCAGGATGCAGACTCCCCAAGCGGAAATGAGGTGCTGTTCCTCCAATTTCCGGTGGTGCTCGCTCTGGCCATGGAGGAGACCCAGGAGAGAGAGGTCAGATACGGAATGGGAGAGGGAGTTGAAGTGCTGAGCCACCGGGAGGTCAGGTTGGTTAACGCGGACTGAGCGGAGGTGTTCGGCGAAACGATCGCCAAGCCTCCGCTTGGTCGCACCAATGTAGATCAGCTGACATCTAGAGCAGCGGATGCAATGGATGAGGTTGGAGGAGATGCAGGTAAACCTCTGTCGCACCTGGAACGACTGCTTGGGTCCTTGAATGTAGTCGAGGGGGGAGATAAAGCAACAAGTGTAGCATCTCTTGCGGTTGCAAGGGAAAGTGCCTGAGGAGCGGGTGGTACGGGAGGGAAGGGAAGAATTGACAAGGGAGTTACGGAGGGAGTGGTCTTTGCGGAAGGCAGACATGGGGGGAGATGGGAAGATGTGGTGAGTGGTGGGGTCACGTTGGAGGTGGCGAAACTGACGGAGGATTACTTGTTGTATGTGACGGCTGGTGGGGTGAAAGGTGAGGACTAGGGGGACTCTGCCCTTGTTGCGAGTGGGGGGATGGGGAGAGAGAGCAGTGTTACAGGGTATGGAAAAGATCCTGGTGTGAGCCTCATCTATGGTGGGGGAGGGGAACCCTGAAGAATGAGGACATTTCAGATGCCCTGGTGTGGAACACCTCATCCTTTAAAAAAAAATTTTTTTTATTATGAAACTACTTTTATTCAATAAATAAAAATAAACATAGAGTATTAACACAATCAAAGACTGCCTATGCTGCCAGTTTACAAAGAAATGATCGTCAAATTAATAACGTCAACGTCAACTGGACCCACGAATGGCCGTTGAAGGTCGAGTGTTCCGTTTATCAACAAAACACTCGACCTTCATCGGCGACCAGTATTCATGTACAGCCTCCAAAGTCCCCATGGACACCACGTGTTCCCTCTTAACACTTAAACAAAATTATCAAATTAAAATATTAACATTCTTATCGATAATATATTCAACCTCCTGTGGTGACCAGCGTGCACAGAAGGCCTCCACAGTCCCCATGGACACCGCGTGTTCCTTTTCTAGGGACACGCGAGCTCGGACGTAACCCCAGAAGAGGGGCAGGCAGGCAACCGGTGTGCGGCCATCGACTGCCCGCTGCCTGGACCCGCGAATGGTCATCCTGGCCAGGCCCAGGAGCAGACCGACAGGAAGACCCACTCCTCCCTCCCATCCTTCCCCCCTCTGCCCATAAATTAATAGTGTTGGACTAAAATGTAGCCAAAACTTGAGGAGCAGCCCTTTCAGATATTCGAACAGTGGCTGCAACCTCTCACACTCTATGTACACATGGAACACGGTCTCTTCCTCACCGCAGAAATGACAAGCAGAGGAAGAGTCCGTGAACCGGCTCAAATACCTATTACAGGCCACGGCTTTGTGCAATACTCTCCACCCCAGGTCCAAAGATCTTATAGCGGAGCAAGATAGGCTACTCCTGCGAAATGCAATGGACTGACGTGTAGTACGCTATGGAGGGGATCATGGGCATTTTTCCACGCCCATTTTAGTAACCTGAGCCTACCTGACCCGACCCGACTCGCAGTGTAATCAATGTTGTGGGGCAACAGTTTGTGTGGGTTAGATTCATAAATCTGTCAGTTCATACTTCTTGTCAACAATAACATTTGATTCTGGTAATTGTCTTTTTTAATGTTTTTTAAATCATTTCTTTTTAAATGGTTCACAAGCAGTGTTTGAGTTGATTTTGTAGTATCCGGAACCGACCCGACTCGCAGGGTGATTGACATTGCGGAACTTTGCGTGATATAGGGTTAGATTCATAATTCTGTTAGTTCATAATTCTGTTAATTCTTGTTAAAGAATAAAATGTTTATAAACACACATACATGAATGTGATATAAATGTATATAATCGTATAACACACACAATTATATTTCTTCTGATCCAATAATGAACTTTATTTCAGACTAGACAAGGGACATTAAATAAGAAACATTGTAAATAAGAAACATTGTAAACCTCCCCGCAACTTCACACACACTAGGCCTTATCCCCCCCGGCACTCCCTCGCCTGCCCCCTCACTACAATGTCTCCCCCCCTCCTATGCCCCACACTCCCTCTCCCAGCTGCCCCGCACTCTCTCTCCCCGCTGCCCCTGGCCCCGCACTCCTTCTCCCCGCTGCGGATCCAATCTTTGGCCGGAAGCAAGAGGGCGGAGCAAAATGGCGGAACAAGATGGAGGGGGAAGGTTGCTAAAATGAGTCATAAAATCGCCCATGAATCCGCCCATGAGCGTACTACACGTTTGCGTGAGAGTAATCCATATAGGATCTTTGCCCAGGTCCCCGATGTAAAGGGGGAGGACGCCCTTGTAGATAGACCTCCACTGGGGACCGCTCCCCTCGTCAGGTGGTAACACGGACCGCCAGGGTGTGTCTGGACGAAAGACGAGGGCGAGGAAGTGGAGAGTCTGCAGGAGCAGCCTGTACAATACGCGCCTCTCCGCGTCACAGAACGGTACGCTGGGCATCTCGGAAAGGCGGCTCATGTTGCATGGGGCCGGCTCTCGGGGAGGGACCCGGGCCTTGGGCCCTATGAACAATTCCGACTGAACGGGGGTAAGCTTGTCCGGAATCGTTCCATGCACACGTCTCTCCTCAACACCCACCATCACAGCCACGACACCCACCTCCCCCTGAGGAGTAGGGCCCTGGCTGAAGGTGACCAAATTCCTGGCCTTCAAGAGGTCACGGTAAAAGCCAGGCAACTCCCGCCTAGCGCGTCGACTCATGCCCGCTAATGGGAGCCGTGAGCCCTCCTGAAGGCAGCGCCCCTGGCGTAAAAAATACGTCGCCAACACGTGCCATTTAGGATGGTAGTCCGAGTAGATGTACCTCCGCAGGGTCCTGAGTCGGAGAGCCGCCACCTGGGTACGAATACAGACCAGCGCCTGACCACCCTCCTCCAATGGGAGACTCAGAACCCCAGCAGAGACCCAGTGGTTCCTCTCGCCCCAGAAGAAATTGACCAATCTCCTCTGTAACATGGTTATAAAATAAGAGGACGGGACCATAGTGGCCATCCGGTACCACAGCAGAGAGGCCACCAGCTGGTTTATAACTACAGACCTGCCCCGGTAAGAGAGCACTCCAAGTAGGCCGGACCTACGTCCCAGCCGGGCGATCACCTTCGCCTCCAGCTCCTGCCAGTTCGCCGGCCACCCCCTCTCATCGGGACTCGGGTAGACCCCCAGATAGAGGAGGTGTGTGGTATTCCACGCAAAACCTGCCATCTCCTCCGGCAGGGAGTCCACCTGCCACCCACCTACCAAGAGACCAGAACACTTCCCCCAGTTGATCTTGGCGGAGGAAGCAGCCGAGAAAACCTGCTGGCACTCGCGCATCCTCCGCAGGTCAACAGGGTCGGTGAACATCAGAATGACATCGTCGGCGTAGGCCGAGAGGACCACCTCCATCCCCGGCCCTGATAAAGCCAGGCCTGTCAACCGTCTCCGGAGAAGGCACAGGAAAGGCTCAAAACAGATGGAGTACAGCTGGCCGGACATGGGACATCCCTGACGAACCCCCCTCTCAAAGGGAAAGGGGGCCAACAAAGAGCCGTTGACCTTAACAATGCATTCTACAGCAGTGTATAAAAGTCGAACCCAGGCCACAAAGTGTGGTCCAAATCCGAACGCCTGCAGAGTCCCCAGAAGGTAATCATGCTCCACCCTGTCGAACGCCTTCTCCTGGTCGAGGGAGAGAAAGGCGACCGACAGACCAGCTCCCTGGGTCAGATAGATCAGGTCCCGGACCAGATGAACATTGTCCTGGATGGACCGGCCCGGAACTGTGTACGACTGGTCAGGGTGGATCACCTGGGACAACACGGGACCCAGGCGATTCGCTAATGCCCGGGCAAAAACTTTATAGTCCGTGCTGAGGAGAGAGACCGGGCGCCAGTTCTTCAAAAGGCGGAGATCGCCCTTCTTGGGCAGCAGGACAACAACTGCCCTGCGCCACGAGAAGGGCATCTCCCCAGTTGCCAGGCTCTCTCCCAGGACCTTCATATAGTCATCCCCCAGGACATCCCAGAAGGCTCTAAGGTACTCCACAGTCAGCCCATCCAGCCCTGGAGACTTGCCCCCCTTGAGCTGGTGCAGGGCACCAGTCATCTCCTCCAGAGTTAGGGGATCATCCAGGTGTTCAGCCACATCATTGCACACAGCAGGTAAACCCTCCCACAGGACCTCTTGTGCCTCCCCACTCGATGTGCCTGCCGAGAACAGAGTCTTGTAGAAAGACCGAACTGAGGCACCAATGCTCTCTGGATCTGTGACAGAGGAGCCATCATCCGCAAGCAACTCAACAAGCTGCCTGCGGGCTCCTCGCCCCTTCTCCAGAGAAAAGAAAAAGGGGGAGGCGCGGTCCAGATCGTGTAACATCTGGACTCGCGACCTCACATACGCACCCCGGGATCTCCTAAGCTGCAAGTCCCTCAGTGCTCCCTTCTTCTCCTGGTACTCCTCCCACTCACAGGAAGCCCCACCAGTCTGATCCAGACGTGCCCCCGAGTCGAGCAACTCTCTCTCAAGCCGTCCGATCTCAGAGTCTCGCCTCTTAGTCGACCCCCTCATGTAGTCCTGGCAAAACAGACGGACATAGACCTTCCCCACGTCCCACCACTGCCTTAGGGAAAGGAAACGCCCCTGCCTCTCTCTCCACTTCGCCCAGAACTGCCTGAATGAATCCTGGAATCGGCAATCCTCCAACAGCTGGCTATTAAAATGCCAGTACGCGGACCCAGCCCGTGTGCGCATCGGGATAAAATCCACTCGCACCAGGCAATGGTCCGAGCATGGTGCCGGCTGCATGGAGGCCGCCGAAACACAGGAGACATAGGCCTTGGACACGTATAAATGATCAATACGGGAACCACCACCCTCAAACCTGTACGAGAAGGCATTCGAGTCGGGGTGGAAATTCCGCCAAGCATCTACCAGCTCAAAAGAGTCCACCATCTCCCTTAAAGTCTTTACTGCACCCGGGTCACGCTGAACGCCAGAGCGATCTCTTGCCTCGAGGGCACAATTAAAATCTCCCCCAAGGAAAACAGACTCCCCACGGTCGATAGTATTCAACAATGTGGTCACTTCTCTTGTTAAGCACGTCTGCATTACGCCGATCTTGGGGGCGTACAGATTAATGAAGTGTAATGGCACGCCATCCAAGCGCACGGCCAGATACAGCAAACGGCCTGGTACAATGTCCTGCACTTTGAGGATCTCTGGCTGGAAAGACGGGGCCAACAGGAAGGCCACTCCACTCGAATTGGAGCTGAGATGACTCATGTAGACCTCCCCCTCCCACTCCAGGAGCCGGGTGGGTTCATCACTAGCCACAGTGTGTGTTTCCTGCAGGAAGCTCACCGCATACCTCCCGTCCCTGAGCACTGAGAGATGGTGAAACCTACGGAGAGACCCCCTGCCCCCATTGATATTCAGGCTGGCTATAGTGAGCTTCATTTTGAAAGCACACTAGATCTTTTACCCGCCCCCGGTGAAGGATTGGAGCCGCCCCTAACCTTCTGCCCTCTCTTTAGGACCTTAAAAAGCTCTTGGAACTGGCGCCTCTCATTTCTTATTAGCCCCGCCTCATTCCCCTTCTTCTGAAGGATGGCATGAATGGACTGCATGGGCGCCCTCAGATCCGACCAGCGGTCGACAGCCAAATCCAGCTTGTTCCTACTCCCTCTAGTGTCCTTTAAGAACTTCCGAAGTTCCCAGACTTCGACAAGTCGAGACACGGGGCCGCGGGTGGAGCAGTCCGTCAACTCACTGTCGATGGACTCCGCGTACCCCACTTCCTCGCACTCAATGTCCGAGCCCGAAGTTGGAAGATTATTACTCTCAGCCGCCTCACTCACCCCTCCCTGTGAGGTGGGCATTTCAGCCACATCACACAGTCCCTCCTCTGTCATCATCCCACTTCCAGGATCAGTGACCTGGGCAGGTACCATTGCTTCTGACTGCGGCAAGCTATCTGACAATTGGCCATTCTCCTGCACGCTCCCACTGCCCTCTGTAACCGGATTGGGAACAGTGAAGTCGGACCAAGTCTCCGGGCCTTGCTGTGAGCGGGCCTGCCTGGAGTCCGACCGAAGGACACGATCCAAAACGATCTTACCCTCCTTCTCATCCAGGGTACCCGCCCCTGCACCATCACCCAGAGAGTCCCCGTCCCCCTTCAACAGGTGAATCACCTCACTGTGGCCCTCAGGGGCCGATGTTACTGGAGTCCCCCTTACTCCCTCAACCAGTGGTGCATCACACCCCTCAACTGGGCTTGTAGCCTCAACAGGGAGCTCCTGTTGGGGACCTACCTCCTCACCCAAATTCTCCCCTTCAGGCTTTCCCTGGTCATCCACTAAGCTAGCAGATGCGTTCTCTGAGGGAACAGCCCCCATGAGTAATATATCGCCACTCTCAGGTGGTCCCTAACCTACAGAGGTATCCTCCCCCTCATGGGAAGCGTGCCCTGGGTTCTCTACCTCAACAGGAGGGGAAGGTCCCCCTTCAGGTTGCCCCTGACCTACAGGGCCCTTCTGTGTATCGGAGGATCCATGCCTCCTCCTCTTCCAACCACTGGCGTGCGGTGGTACGGTGAGCTCCATTGCAGAAGCCTCTATCTCCGCGCTACCATCTATCTCAGAGGCGTGTACAAAATTCTCTGCTGCCAGGAGTCCCGCTTGGAGGTGGTCATCTCCTAGGGGACCCGCCTGGAGATGTTTCTTCTTTTTCTTGACTTTCTTCCCCCGCTGTTGCTCCCAAACCTTCCCATCCACCCCACGCACTTCTCCGGCATCCACCGCCACAGGTACTGGACATGGGGGTGGTAGGGGGATAGGGGTTAGGGGTAGGGGAGTACTGCCTTCACAGGCCACCTTGGTAAAACCAGCAGCCCCAGATGGGCCAGTAGTGCTTTCCCGGGCCATCGTGGTGGAACTGGCAGCCCGGGTCCTGGGACAATTCCTGCGAAAATGCCCCACCTTTTTGCAAGCGTGACAACGCACTTGGCCCGCGTTCCAGAACACGCGATAGGAGAAATTATCCACCTCCACCTCAAAACTCCCCTCCGTGTCCGTCCCCTGTGCCAACTGTATATACACGCGACGCTTGAACGTATATATATGTTGCATCTCAGGATCGTCAAACCTGTACAACAGTTTGGTGAGCCCTGACCGCACCTCCCCCAGCTTCCTTACATGTGGGATCAGGAGCGCATCTGGAACAAAAGTGGGAACGTTGGACAGAATGACCGGCAAAGCAGGACCCCCCCCCCCATGGGTCCACCGCCGTGAAGTTCCCGCCTGCTGTTACCCCCCTTTCCAGAGCCAGAGCCACCGCCTGTTCTGTCTTTAATAGAACAACAACCTTCCCACTGACCACCGCGCCCGAGACTATGGCTTTCTTGCCAACAGTCTCACCCAGCGCATCTAGAAAGGCCTTGAAGGGCAGGTTGCTCTGCATGTACATTTTTATACCATATGTGCGCCCCATCAACTCGTGACCCTCAGTCTCCGAGACTGCCGGCCGTGCGACAGCTGCATAACTCTGAGGAGCCGCCATCTTTAGGGCGTGGCACAACACACAAAGTATCAGTACTTTATAATCCAAGCAGTCTTTCTGCTGTTGCTGCACCTCCACTCCTTTCCAGCAGTTAAGTAGTCTTGTGAAGTCTTTCTTGGCAAGCAACAGAAGCAGTCTCCTGATAAGATAGGAAGTGTCCGTGCCAACCCTTCCCGTCGTTAAAAATGGAGCTTCCAGAGGCTTCTTTCCCAGGTCTCCGCCGCCTCCCCGGCTTCAAGGAGATCCAAAGCACTATTGCCGTTCTTACCCAGCACACCTAGGCCGGGCAAGTCGGTGTAGGAGGGAGCTTTCCGATGTTACTGTCCACAAACACTGTTCAGACTCAGCTCCGACTTGTACAAGTGTAACCTGGCCTTCCGCCAACCACAGGCTCTCCTACGACTTTACAGATAGACGGACAAATCCACCCTAATTAGAGGAATCTTTGAAACAAAGAAAGTCTTTGCAGATCGACAAAGCTCTGAACTGCAAAGTCTGACTGCTGTTGTTTCTCCCTGCCAAACAAATCCTTCCGAAAGTTCATCAAAACCTCCCCGCCAGCAGAAACGCTCCTCTCCTGGCCCCGCTCTGGGAGTGTTAGTGTGTTGGTGTTGATGTTTTGATGTGGATGTGTTGTTGTTGTTGGTGCATTGATGTTGTTGTTGGTGTGTTGTTTCTGGTGTGCTGTTGTTGGTGTGTTGTTGATGTTGTTGTTATGGTTTTGGTGGGTGTGTTGTTGTTGGTGTGTTGTTGTTGGTGTTTTGGTGTTGGTGTTGTTGATGTTGTTGGTGTGTTGTTGGTGTTGTTGTTCTTGTTTTGGTGTTGGTGGGTGTGTTGTTACACCTCATCCTGGGAGCAGGAATTGGGAGTAGGGGATGGAGTCCTTACAGGAGGACTTAAGTATTTCACTGTATCTTGGTAGAGGTGATAATAAACAAAACATTGACATTCACGCTGTCCGAGCCTTCTATTATGCGGTAAATTTCAATGATTGAGAGCAGCACGGTGGCGCAGCAGTAGAGTTGCTGCCTTACAGCAACAGAGACCCGGGTTCGGTCCTGACTACAGGTGCAGTCTGTGCAGAGTTTGCACGTTCTCCCTGTGACTGGATGGATTTCTCTGGGTGCTCCAGTTTCCTCCCACATCCACAGACATACAGGTTTGTAGGTTAATAGGCTTTTGTAAAATTCTAAATTGTCTCTAGTGTGTAGGATGATATTAGTGTATGGGGGATCGCTAGTCAGCATGGACATGGAGGGCCAAAGGCCTGTTTTCACGCTGTATCTCTAAACTAAAACTAACTTGTATTTAGTGAATACCCCACCCTTTAATCAGTCCATCTTTCGTAAGGAACAAAAAGGTGAATATCACAGACCTTGAGAACTTCCCACAACACCATAGTGAACACGTCCAAACATGCAGACCTGTATATCCATTTATAATTGAGACAGACACAAGAATCTACAGACACTTAAATCTTGAGCAAAAGTGCTGGAGGAACTCAGTGTCTCAGGTAGCATTGGCTCAAGACTGGGACAGTAGCCTTCTCAATATACAATAGACAATAGGTGCAGGAGTAGGCCATTCGGCCCTTCGAGGCAGCACCGCCATTCATTGTGATCATGGCTGATCATCCACAATCAGTACCCCGTTCCTTTCATCTCCCCATATCCCCTGACTCCGCTATCTTTAGGAGCTCTACCTATCTCATTCTCCATGGTGTGTCCTTCTCCATCGAGTGTTCCGATCCTAAACGTCCTTTTTCCATTCCCTCCACAGATGCTGCCTGACCTGCTGAGTTCCACCAGCACTTTGTTTTTTACTCTCTCTTCATAATGTTAGCTCACCCATCTTGTGGAACTGATTTTTAAAACATTCAGATGCAGTGTTTAACTATTTGCTTAAATGTTAAGTTCCTCTCTAAAACGTGTGACGATCTTTGTTGGGAATGGCATGTTTGGTTCAGAGCTACAGCCTGGAAACAGGCCCTTCGGCCCACCGAGTCCTCGCTGACCAGTGAGCATCCACACACTAGTTCTATCCTACACACCAGGGACAATTTTTACTGAAGCTAATTAATGTACAAACCTGTAGGCCTTTGGAATGTGGGGGAACCGGAGAAAACCCACGCATGTCACGGGAGAACGTACAAACTCCGTACAGACAGCACCCGTAGTTAGGATCGAACCCGGGTATCTGGCGCTGTGAGGCAGCAACTCTACCACGGCGCCACCGTGCTGCCTGTAAATGATCTTCTCTGACTCAGGGAGCGTTGACATATTGCACTAAACATTATTCCCTTTATCATGTATCTGTACACTGTGAATGGCTCGATTGTGATCGTGTATTGTCATTCCGCTGACTGGTTAGCACGCAACAAAAGCTTTTCACTGGACCTCGGTACACGTGACAATAAACTAAACTCAACTCAAACTTACCCAAGGCAATTAGAACTGCCTCAAAGTTATCATTTTCACAGACTTTCCAATCTCCATTGAAAGCCATGGCTCAGGGTTTCACAAAACTGTCACCTTCTGATACTGACCTGGTGAAAGAAGTTGGAGTTAGTATGTAGGAAGGAACTGCAGATGCTGGTTTACACCGAAGATAGACACAAAATGCTGGAGTAACTCATTGGGACAGGCAGCTTCTCTGGAGAAAAGGAATGGGAGACCCTTCTTCAGACTGCTAGTCATAAGGGCATAAGTGATTGGAGTAAAATTAGACCATTCGGCCCATCTAGTCTACTCCGCCATTCAATCATGGCTGATCTATCTCTCCCTCCTAACCCCATTCTCCTGCCTTCTCCCCATAACCGCTGACCCCCGTACTGATCAAGAACACCTGTACTAATCAAGAAGGAGAGAGGGGAGAGGGGAAAGGTAAAGTGTGAAAACGAGAGATCAAAGGAGATGAAGTTGAAGGAAAATGTAGAATAGATCATTGTTACGTGCAAGAAAGGACTGCAGATGCTGGTTTATATCGAAGGTAGACACAAAATGCTGGAGTAACTCAGCGGGTGAGGCAGCATCTCTGGAGAGAAGGAATGGACGACGTTTCGGGTCAAGACCTTTCTTCAGACTGATGTCAGGGGTGGGGGCGGGACAAAGATAGAATGTAGTCGGAGGCAGTAAGACTAGTGGGAGTTGTACTGTACACATGTACACTGTAAATGGCTCGATTGTAATGCATTGTCTTTCCGCTGACTGGTTAGCACGCAACAAAAGCTTTTCACTGTACCTCGGTACAGGTGACAACAAACTGAACTAAACTGAACTCAAGTCATTTCTGACATTACAGGATTCTCTATCTGCCCTGTGCTCTGTAGTCCTGTGTAATGGGAGCTGGCTGTGACAAAGGCAGACATGATGGGCCAGGAGTGAGGCCGGTGGGAGAGGAGAGGGAACCGGGGTCTACCCCACCGCGCCCTTGAGGTCGGCTGCCGGAGGCTCCCACCCACCCGGGGAACAAAGGTGGGCGGGCGAGGAGAGGGACGTGGCGTCTAAGGATGGAGACGGCTGGAGGCCTTGCAGCAGCCTGGGGCTCGCCTGGATCGGGCACCGCTCACAACAGCTAGAGAACTAGACTTGGGAAATGGAGCCAACACATGATGCTTGCGGGCTCAGTGGACTATTTCCGTACACTTGATAATCGGGGATGTGTTTGGGTACGGCAATACTCTACTGGACTGAATGTGGGGAAAGAATCTCAGAGCGTTTGCACGATACACGTTGTACATCTTATACATATATTTTCCGCATATTGTTTACATCTGAATTAAAAACTGACTGATATCTCCAACCATTGCTGGCAAGTTATTTCTTGTTATTGCCCATTCCCGACCCGAAACGTCACTCATCCTTTTATTCCAGAGATGCTGCCCAACCCGCTGAGTTACACCAGCACTTTGTGTCTTTCTGTAGAAGGGAGCTGCCTGTTTTGGGGCGGTGTTTTGCTGCTTGCAGTGTGAGGCTGGTTACAGGGCTACAGGGGAATAAATGACCACAGTGATGTTATCTGGTCAGTGGCTCGGCTTAAACTGGAGCTGAGACCAACGCACATAAGGTCATTGTTTTCATGACTGTATCAGCCTCATCTATTAATTGAATGATTGAAAAACAGAGCACGGACACAGGCCCTTCAGCCCATCGAGTCCATGCCAACCAGTGATCACCCGTTCACACTAATTCTATGTTATCCCACATTCTCATCCACTCCCTACACACTAGGGACAATTTACAGATTAACATACAATGCCACACTGTTAGTTTAGTTTGGAAACAGGTACGTCAGCCCACTGAGTCTATGCCGACCATCGATCACTCATTCGCACAATTTTCCCGACTGGAAACATCGTCTGTCCATTCCCTCCACAGATGCTGCCTGACCCACTGAGTTCCTCCAGCACTTGGTGTTTAGCTCCAGATTCCAGCATCTGCAGCCCCTTGTGCCTCTGCGTTCAGCTTGGTGTAGCTGGTGCCGGTCTCCCAGTGAGTGCTGCCCTTCCCTTCGTGTCTCTGGCTCTGCACGGCCAGCACTGGGCACTGCATCACACCACACTGTGCCACACCACACCACACCACACCCCACTACACCACACCACACCGCACCACACCGTGCCACACCACACCACACTGTGCCACACAACACTGTGCCACACCACACCACACCACACTGTGCCACACCACACCACACCACACCCCACTACACCACACCACACCGCACCACACCGTGCCACACCACACCACACTGTGCCACACCACACTGTGCCACACCACACTGTGCCACACCACACCACACCCCACTACACCACACCACACCGCACCACACCGCCTCACCCCACCCCACACCACACTGCCCCACACCACACCATACCCGGCTGTACCACACACCACACTGTGCCGCACCCCACCAGACCACACCAGTGAAGAAACACACGGCAAAGAGCACTCACCTCGCCCGCAGCCCCTCACACCCCGGCACAGCCCCGCTCCGGAAGACGTCAAGACTGTAACACGCCAGATGACACGCTCACGGCTGATTTAACATTTACCTGCAGCTCCTCATCTGTCCTCGGCAGTCAAACATACATGACGCAGGTTCTGGCTTGCCTGTAGCCTCAAGCAACGAGAGACAAGCTGAACATGCAAACCTGTGGGAAAATGCACCAGTGGATAAACATTCCATTAACATTTAGCGGAGAAGCTTGGGGAGCAGAAGGTGACTGACTTTGTTAACCCACGCCCTACCGGTACACAACGCCATGCATGTCTTGCTGAGTTTCATTGTCTGTAAATCGTTTTCACTTAGACCACAGCTAACAATGGCCTGTTTCCTTTATCATCATTATTTTTTTTGTATATCTTGAGCAGTTTTGGGCCCCATATCAGAGGATGTGCTGGCGCTGGAGAGATTCTAGAGGAGTTTTACGAGAATGATCCTGGAGATGATCACGTTAATGTACAATGAGCGTTTGACGTCCCTGGGACTGTACTCACTGGAGTTTACAAGAGAGGGAGATATTTTTAGACTTTAGACTTGATCGCTCCAGTGTGGAAACAGGATCAACATGAGCGCGCCGACCAGCGATCCCCGTACACTAACACTATCATACACACACCAGGGACAATTTACAATTTTACCCAAGCCAATTAACCTACAACCCTGTTCGTCTTTGGAGTGTGGGAGGAATCTGGAGCTCCCGGAGAAAACCCACGCAGATAACGGGGAGAACGTACAAACTCCGTACAGACAGCACCCGTGGTCAAGATCGAACCCGGGTCTCTGGCGCTGTGAGGCAGCAACTCTACCGCTGCGCCACCGTGCCACCCACTGTGCAGCACCTGTTGCCACAGCTCACCGATGGATGTGGTGAGGGAGGGTGCAGTTGCTGGGATTCCCAAGCTTAACGGTGGGGCTGCAAGGGTGCTGCACGTATCCATGCATTCACCTCAGTGCTGCACGGCAGCTGCAGAGAACCAAAGTCACAGTTGTTTTTGTTACTTCACTCAGAGTGTCAAAAACAGGAAACTGATTATCTTTTGACAGTTTCTGAGTGTTTCTCAACATCTTCCTGGTGCGGCACGGTGGCGCAGCGGTAGAGTTGCCTCTTCACAGCGCCAGAGACCCAGGTTCAATCCTGACTATGGGCGCTGTCTGTAAGGAGTTTGTACATTCTCCCCGTGATACTGTGGGTTTTCTCCAGGAGCTCCGGTTTCCTCCCACACTCAAAAAACTTGCAGGTTTGTAGGTTAATTGGCTTTGGTATAATTGTAAATTGTGACTAGTGTGTGTAGGATAGTGTTAGTGTGCGGGGATCGCTGGTCGGTGCAGACTCGGTGAGCTGAAGGGCCTGTTTCTGCGCTGTATATCTAGACTAAACTAAGCTAAATCTCTGATGTTTGCCTTTGTGCTTAGTGTGGGATGGTGAGCTGGGGGAAGTGAACCACAAACCACCAACTGAAATTCAGTCCCTTCCTTCAGCTTCTTAATGTAGAAAGGGAAGAAGTGTGGTCTGAAGAAGGGTCTCGACCTGAAACATCACCCATTCTTTCTCTCCGGAGATGCTGCCTGTCCTGCTGAGTTACTCCAGCATTTTGTGTGTAAGAGGTGTGATCAGTATTAAGAAGCGCCCCAACCCAAAAGGTCGCCTGTCCGTTTCGCATCACAGATTCTACCCGACCTGCTGAGTTCCTCCAACGCTTGTTTTGCTCAAGATTCCAGCGTCTGCAGTTACTTGTGAAGAAGGATATGTTGCAAATGTGGTCATAAATTGTAAATTTCCACCGGGTGGCACTGCAATGGCTGCCTCGCCAACAGTCTGTCTCGTAATTTGATCTTGTTTGATAGTATGTGTTAAACGTATGTTTTAGTGTGCTTTAGCTTGTTTTCTGTGGGGGGGGACTTGGGAGAAACTTTTTTAAATATCTTACCTCGATGGAGATGCGATATTTTTGAGTATCGTATCTCTGTCTGCACTGCGGCCTAACATCGAGGAGCTGACGGCCTCTTGCTGGGGATCGACTTTGGGAGCTCCAACCGCAGGAGCTTCAATCGCCCCGAATGCTGAGCTTCAATCGCCCCGACGTGGAGGCTTCGATCGCCCCAAACGCTGAGCTTCGATCGCCCCGAACGCTGAGCTTCAATCGCCCCGACGTGGAGGCTTCGATCGCCCCGAACGCTGAGCTTCGATCGGCGGCTGTGGGAGCTTCGATCGCGGACGGTTCGACTGCCCCGACCGTGGGTGAATAAAGAGGGAAGAAGATTAAACTTTATTGCCTTCCATCACAGTGAGGAATGTGGGGAATCCACTGTGGTGGATGTTGATGTTAACTTTTATGTTGTGTGTCTTGTTGCTTTTTTTAGAACGGCTGTGTGGAAAATCAAGTATCACTCTACCTTAATTGGGACACGTGACAATTAAAGACGCTTTGTACCAAAGTGCCTTTCTTAAAAAGGATGGTGGGAAATTAGTCTGACTGCAGGTAACATCAGGGTTTCATTGGGAAGGAAATGGCGGTAATTAGAGTGGGGACATGCTGAGACCAGGGCAGTGTGAATTAGAACAGGAAAGTAGACCCTCCGAAGAGGAATCCTTGTCTACAAGGATGATGGAGGACCTGATGTCAGCCGATGTAGAACAGCACAGGAACAGTCCCTTCAGCCCACAATGTCCATGCCAAATATGATGTCAAGATACAGTCATCTCTTCTGCCTGCTCATGATCCATGTCCCTCCATTCCCTGCATATTCATCTGCCTCTCTAAAAGCCTTTTAAATGCCACTATTGTATTGGCCTCCACCAACACCCATCACAATGCGATCCTGGCACCCGCCACCTTCAGTGTCCGTAACGTGTCCACACATCTCCTTGAAGCTTTGCCCCTCTTACCTTAGAGCTTTGCCCTCTAGTCTTTGACATTTCCACCCTGTCAAATAGGTTCTGGATGTCTATCCTACATATGCTCCTCATCATTCTACATACTATCAAACTCTAGAGAAAACAACCCAAGTTTGGCCAACATCTCCTTATAGCTAATGACAGATACAAAATGCTGGAGTAACTCAGCAGGACAGGCAGCATCTCAGGAGAAAAGGAATAGGCGAAGTTTCGGGTCGAGACCCTTCTTCAGACTGAGTTTAGAAGAATGAGGGGGCACCTAATTGAAACATACAGATTAGTGAAAGGCTTGGATAGAGTGGATGTGGAGAGGATGTTTCCAGTAATGGGAGAATCTAGGACTAGAGGTCATAGCCTCCAAATTAAAGGATGTTGTTTTAGGAAGGAGATGAGGAGAAATTTATGTCATCAGAGAGTGGCGAATCTGTGGAATTCTTTGCCACAGAAGGCTGTGGCGGCCGTCAGTGGATATTTTTAAGGCGGTGATCAGTACAGAGGTCATGGGGAGAAGGCAGGAGAATGGGGTTAGGAGGGAGAGATAGATCAGCCATGATTGAATGGTGGAGTAGACTTGATGGGCCTATTCCTTATGACCTTATGAGAGTCAGGGGAAAGGGAAATGAGGGATGGAGATGGTGATAAAGAGAGATCTCGCACAGAGGGGGAGCAGCGAGAGAAGGTGTTGCCGAACTCTCGTCAGAGAGAGGAGGAGAATTTCTTCAAAGTAGACATACTTCCTTGTAGCTAATACCCTGTAATCCAGGTAGCATTCAGACAAGAACCATTTATATCAATAACTCATGGTCGTGATCTCCGATTGAAGAGAATAGGATCTTGATGATTAATTGTGAAACTTTAGAACCCCTGTGTATCAATGTAATGTGAACACTAAAAGGTACTAGGGGTTTTTGGGATGGTAGAGGATTTTTGAGATCTCAGGAATACCCTCCAGTATAGTGCAATTAGGCCTTACTAAACCGAAGGTTGTATTAAACCGAACATTAAACCGAAGATCTTCAGTGTAAACCAGCATCTGCAGTTCCTTTCTCTACCCTTATGGGTCTGTCCCACTTAGGCGATTTTTCAGGCGACTGCCGGCTACTGACAGAGTGGAACAAACACACACACACGCACACGCACACGCACACGCACACACACATATACACACACACATTGCTTCCTTCACCAGCCCGTTATGCAGGCGGGGGACAGGGCAAGCGAGGGAAGCGCTGTCTGAGTGAAATTCACACGGTGCAAAGCCAACGTGATACAGACACACACTGCGATGAACAGGAAGGTTGGTGCTGTAATTAAAACGGTGAAAGCACAGTGTTCGGGAAGGGTCACGTAAGTCCTTTAAAAGAGGGGGGGAGAGGGGGAGATGGGGGAGAAGGGGGGAGAATGAGTGGAGACAACTTTTAAGAAGCCAGAGATACACGGCTGTGAAGCTCAGCGGACATTAACATTACCGGTCGGTTATCCTTGGTTCTGAAAACTACTGCTTACGTTTTTTTCCCAATGAGCCAAAGAAATTCACCGGTCAGCACCGGTTACAACCTACAAGAACCTTCGACCTCCTGGCGACCCACCTACAGCACGAAAATTCTCGCTACTCTCCATGGCGGCTTCATTCTGGTTGCTGCTAAATTTTCACCATGTGGCGACCATTTGGCGACTGCATAGCAAGAGGCAATAGATAATAGGGGCAGGAGTAGGCCATTCGGCCCTTCTAGCCAGCACCACCATTCAATGTGATCATGGCTGATCATCCCCAATCAGTACCCCGTTCCTGCCTTCTCCCCATGTCCCCTCACTCTGCTATTTTTAAGAGCCCTATCTAGCTCTCTCTTGAATGTATCCAAAGAACCGGTCTCCATCGCCCTCTGAGGCAGAGAATTCCACAGACTCACAATGCTTCCTCGTCTCCGTTCTAAATGGCTTACCCATTATTCTTAAACCGTGGCCTCTGGTTCTTGACTCCCCCAACATCAGGAACATGTTTCCTGCCTCTAGCGCAGTGGTTCCCAACCTTTTTTTGGCCATGCCCCACCTAATCACCTCTAAAATCCTGGTGCCCCCCCCCCCCCCCCCTTTTTTACCCAAAAAAAATTATTTACTCAAAATAACATCTGAAACATAAACTACATATGTTTATCTGATGGAAAATCCAAAAAAATAAAAATCGAAAATTTGGACCCAGACCTCCTCAGTCGCGCTCAATTGCCCCCCTTAAAAATCAAATTGCCCCCCTGTGGGGCGTATGCCCCACGTTGGGAACCACTGCTCTAGCGTGTCCAAACCCTTAACAATCTTATATGTTTCAATAAGATACCCTCTCATCCTTTTAAACTCCAGAGTATACAAGCCCAGCTGCTCCATTCTCTCAGCATACGACAGTCCCGCCATCCCGGGAATTAACCTTGTAAACCTACGCTGCATTCCCACAATAGCAAGAATGTCCTTCCTCAAATTAGGGGACCAAAACTGCACACAATACTTCAAGTGTGGTCTCACTAGGGCCCTGTCCAACTGCAGAAGGACCTCTTTGTTCCTATACTTGACCACTTATAAAGGCCAACATGCCATTCGCTTTCTTCACTGCCTGCTCTATCTGCATGCTTACTTTAATTGACTGATGAACAAGGACCCCAGATCCCGTTGTACTTCCCCTTTTCCCAACTTGACGCCATTTAGATAGTAATCTTCCTTCCTGTTTTTGATAACAAAGTGGATAACCTCGCATTTATTCACATTAAACTTCATCTGCCATGCATCTGCCCACTCCCCCAACCTGCCCAAGTCACCCTGCATTCTCATAGCATCCTCCTCACAGTTCACACTGCCACCCAGCCTCCTGCAGTCGTCTAAAAAGTTGCCTAAGTGGGACAGGCACATAATTAAACCGATTTGTTCAGGAGAATCTCCACTACTGTGATATTTTTGCTACATTCCACGTTAAAGCCAGATTGAGGGTGCAGGTGAAAGCCGCAAACCTTTCCAACAGGCATAGAGTGCAGCACCAGTGCAGCCTCTGGCCCACCCAGTCCACACCCAGTCCACACCCAGTCTACACTGACCATCCATAATTGTACACCTATCCCATGGTTTATTCCTTCAACTCTTACATGATTCTACCACTGACCTACACACTAGGGGCCATCCATAGCAGCTGATTAACCAACCAACCTGCACGCCCTTGGGATGTGGGAGGAAACTGCAGCACCTGGAGACAATCCATGCAGTCAAGAGTCAAGAGTGTTTATTGTCATGTGTCCCAGTTAGAACAATGACATTCGTACTTGCAGCAGCACAACACAATATGTAAACATAGTACACTGTAAACAATATGATAAATGAGAAAACAAACATTCAGTGTGTGTCCATCCCCACGCACACACACACGCACACACACACACACATGCACACACTCACACACACACACACACACGCACACACGCACGCACACACGCACACACGCACACACTCACGCACACTCTCACACACGCACACGCGCGCGCACACACGCACGCACGCACGCACGCACACACACACACACACACACACACACACACACACACACACAAATTCATACACATAACAAACCAACAAACAATAATAGTGTAATTATTAGAAAAATAGTCTATGCAGTTCAGAGCTTATTTGAGGTTAGAAACATAGAAAATAGGTGCAGGAGTAGGCCCTTCGAGCTAGCACCGCCATTCAATTGTTAGATTGTTAAGGGCTTGGACACGCTAGAGGCAGGAAACATGTTCCCGATGTTGGGGGAGTCCAGAACCAGGGGCCACAGTTTAAGAATAAGGAGTAAGCCATTTAGAACGGAGATGAGGAAACACTTTTTCCCACAGAGAATAATAATAATAATGGATGGGATTTATATAGCGCCTTTCTAGATACTCATTACATCGCATTATTCATTCACTCCTCAGTCACACTGGGAAATGGACAGACAACATTTCGGCCGGGACCCTTCTTTGGACTGATCTTTGGGTCAGGAGGCTTCTTCAAATTGTGGACAAAAGGATAAGTGTGGACGGAGAGATGAAGTAGCAGTGTGGCAATAGATGCAAGAATGGCCATGAATGCCTGAACGCCTTCTGTCTCAACATGCAGAGTATTCGCAACAGAGGAATGAATCACACAAACAGATGTAAACACATACGTGTAGGAAGGAACTGCAGATGCTGGTTTACAGAGAAGATAGACACAAAATGCTGGAGTAACTCAGCTGGTTAGGCTGCAGTTCTGTTTAATAATAATAATAATGGATGGGATTTATATAGCGCCTTTCTAATACTCAAGGCGCTTTACATCGCATTATTCATTCACTCCTCAGTCACACTCGTTGGTGGTAAGCTACTTCTGTAGCCACAGCTGCCCTGGGGCAGACTGACGGAAGCGTGGCTGCTAATCTGCGCCTACGGCCCCTCCAACCACCACCAATCACTCACACACATTCACACACACGCAAAGGTGGGTGAAGTGTCTTGCCCAAGGACACAACGACAGTATGCACTCCAAGCGGGATTCGAACCGGCTACCTTCCGGTCGCCAGCCGAACACTTAGCCCATTGTGCCATCTGTCGTCCTACAAACAGAGAGTGGTGAGTCTGTGGATTTCTCTGCCTCAGAGGGTGGTGGAGGCAGGTTCTCTGGATGCTTTCAAGAGAGTGCTAGATAGGGCTCTTAAAAATAGCGGAGTCAGGGGATATGGGGAGAAGGCAGGAACGGGGTACTGATTGGGGATGATCAGCCATGATCACATTGAATGGCGGTGCTAGCTCGAAGGGTCGAATGGCCTACTCCTGCACCTATTGTCTATTGGAAGGGATGGGAATATGTCAGCAGCATCCTGGCCTCCTGGACCAGATCCTGTCACAGGGGCGGACGGGGAAGGTAAGTCACCTCTACCGTTCTGGCAGCTAATTTTACTTTTTTACTTTCGAGATACAGCGCAGAAACAGGCCCTACGGCCCACTGAGTCCACGTCTAACAGCGATCCCCACACACTGACACTATCCTACACACTAGGGACAATTTTACAATTTTTACCCCAGCTAATTAACCTACAAACCTGCACGTCTTTGGAGTGTGGGGGGAAACCGGAGCACCCGGAGAAAACCCACGCAGGTCACGGGGAGAACGGACAAACTCCATAGAGACCCGGGTTCGATCCTGTGTTTGTACGAAGTTTGTACTGGACCTGCGTGTGTTTTCTCCGGGTGCTCCAGTTTTCCCCCACACTCCAAAGTCGTACAGGTTTGTAGGTTAATTGGCTGGGGTAAAAATTGTAAAATTGCCCCTAGTGTGTAGGATAGTGTCAGTGTGTGGGGATCGCTGTTAGACGTGGACTCAGGCTTGGTTGGTATAAATGCAAATTGTTCCAAGTGTTTGTAGGATAGTGTTAGTTTGCGGGGATTGCTAGTCAGTGCGGTGCCGAAGCTCCTGTTTAGCAGGTTACCACACAGTTAAAGGGAGGTAAACCATTCTCCCAGTTGCCAACTATTGTAACTCCCCATTCCCACACTGACCTTTCTGTCCTGGGCTTCCTCCAAACAAACTGGAGGAGCTGCAGGTGATATTGCAAAAGGTGGTATCGGAGATAGCAAAGATGGTTATCAAATTACAGCAGGATCTTCATCAGTTGGGAAAATAAGCTGAGGAATGGTTGATGCAGTTTATTGCAGGTGAGTGTGAAAGGGTATTGTCTGAATAAGTGAATAAGCTTGTCAAAAATTCTGTACCTCCAAGTCCACTTGGGCAGCTTATAACCTAATGGTATGAATGGTCAACTCTCCCACTTCAAGGAATATTTCACCTTTACCCACCATTTTGTTCCCCAGCCCACCCTACCGAGTGCACATCAATATCTCTCACCATTTCCCACTAGACCTGTCACTCCACTCCTTCCACCTCCTATCCAAAGCTCCTCTCTAATCCCGGAGTCTAGTTTACTTTCGAGATACAGCGTGGAAACAGGCCCTTTTGCCCACCAAGTCCACGCCAAAATGTGATCCCCGCACATTAACACCATCCTACCTATGCTACGGACAATTTACACTTATACCAAGCCGATTAACCTACAAACCTGTACGTCTTTGGAGTGTGGGAGCAAACCAGATTACCCGGAGAAGAATGTACAAACTCTGTACAGAGAGCACCTGTAGTCGGGATCGAACCTGGTCTCCGGCGATGCATTCGCTGTAAGGCAGCAAATCTACCGTTGTGCCACCCTGACCGCCCTCTGGTGTGAATCAGAGAGGAGGCATATGACCGCTGGTGGGCTATGGGGGTCGTTACTGTGAAGATAGTTGGCCTGGCGGTGTGTAATAGTGTAGATGACATCAATGGCACCGTCGACAGTGAAGAGGGTCAGCTAAGATTATAACTGCACCTTATCAAATTGGAAAAGTGGGCATGGGAATGGTGCATATTACAATTATATTATATTACACCACATAATACGCTACCCTATTTTTTTTTAATAGTAAGATTAAACGAGAACTTACCAGTTTGGTCTGATCTGTATTTTATGAGGAGTTACGATGAGGGATTACGTGAAGAACCCTTCCAGTACGCATGCGCGACATACTTCAAAGCAGCGGTGTGGAATCACAGAAAACAAAATAATTGAAATAAATATAGTAAAGAAAAGCAGAGCTTAGATACCAGTTTGATCTCTATTATTGAGGGTGGGAGCGGAGGGCACGTAATCCCTCATCGTAACTCCTCATAAAATACAAATCAAACTTCAAACTGGTAAGTTCTCGTTTAATCTTACTATTTTACTTCGGATTCACGCGAGTGACTACGTGAAGATTTTAAAGCTCTGTGATTTCAAACCGTGTAACAGTTCATACTTCACTCGCTGCCGAAGTCATTCGAGGGAGGAAGTATGTTATCCTAATCAACCATGAATCTGTTTGTAAAACAATAATGGTGTTATTAACAATAACAAGACCAAAATGCTCCCCCGGGCTTAAATTATATATTTTCAGATTCTAATACTTTTTCTGCAAACGATACAGGTTCTGCCAGCGGCTTGTTATAAAAGTTTGGAACGTATACTCCCTAGACCACCCCGCTGTAGCCAGGATGTGGTCCATAGGCACGTCCATCCTCTTAGTCACCGATGTGGATGCTGCCCTGGTGGAGTAAAATTTATACACGTTAGTATTTACTCCAGCAACTCCCAGTACCTGCTTGGGCCACTTGAGATAGTTTGGCTTGTCACCCGACCATGAGGTTTCTTGTGGCTGACCCATAAGGCTTTTTCTCTCCCTCGGGGATTACTTATTGTGTCGATGTAGTTCAATAAGTGGGTCATGACACATAACCGTGGTTCAGGTGGGTATGCCCAGAATTCCATGGCTGGACCTGATGTTCCTGGTCTGCTCTGTTTGACCAGCTCCTGAATGGTGAATGAGACACGGTCTGGTGTTATAACCATATTGTCCAATCGTAGTAGATGGAGGAACTGGACCCTTTGTGCTGAGACAAGGCCATCAGCATGACCGTCTTCAGGGTGGGTTGTTCCAGGGTGAGGGACCTGGCTGGTGACCATGCCCTAAGGTACGTCAGGTCCACACTGACATCCCAGATTTGTGTGTACCTAGGTCTGGGGGATTAGAGTTGAATATGCCTCTCCTGAATTTGATCACCAGTGGGTGGTACCCTATGGCCTGTTGTCCTGGTGCCTGAGTTAAGTAGGCTGACAGAGCACTTCTGGCTGTATTGATGGCGCAGTAGCTGAGTCCTTCATTGTGGTGAAGACCTGCCAGGAACTCCAGTACAGGTTTAGTTGTAGTTGAATATGTAGTTCCTGTATTTGAACAGTATCTTCCCACTTCTTGATGTTCGCCAAGTATGTTCCCTAGTGGATATGCGATGGGATGCTGTCATCGTGTCGATAGTGCTATTTGACAATCCAGGCCCAGCAGTGGTCTTCCCAATTCTGCAACCCAGGCCCAGCAGTGGTTTTTTCAAATCTGCAACCCAGTAGTTTAATTTATCGTGGTATGGGTGGCTTATGCCTGAAACTGGGTGAGTTGATAAGTCTGGGCTACTGGGAAATCATTAGGGTTTTAATGACCATGTCGAGGACCACTGGGAACCATGACTGTGGGTTTAGCCGGGTACTATCAAAATACCTGAAGCAGAGTCCATCTGTATTTTGCGTAGTACCCGACTGATGAGGCCGTAGTACCTGACTGATGAGGTAGAAAAAAGGGGAGAACATAGAGATTAGATCCCCCCCCCAGTACAGCGGGAATGTATCCATTGCGGCTGCCTCAAAGTTTGGTTTCATGCGACATACATCGGTACGTAATGATTCAATTGGAATACAAGGAAATCGATATCTGGTGTTCCATATTGCTTTGTAATTTCAGCAAATACTTTGGTTTAATGTCTGTTTACAGTATTTAGCTCACCTGGTAGGTAAGTTGCTGATGGTCAAATATGTTTGACGACATACGGTTACCAATTGTTAAATAAATTGTCACATTATATCGATTTTATTCCGCCCAAGTGGTTTGGTATATGCCACCACTGTGATGTTGTTAATTTATAAACGAACATGCAAAACGGTGCACTACTGAACAATATGCTTTTACCAATAGAACGTACTCAATATTTCCAACTAGGTTTTATGCCCAGTGTCTATAGTGTTGATGACTCCATTTGCCACCATGTTCTGGGTATGGGTTATTTTGTTTAAACACTAGCACCTTAGCTCTAATGGAAAGGTTTGTTAAGTAGCAGGTAATGCTGCTACTAATTCCCAATTACTCTAGCCACTTGTTGAATGGTTGGTTGATTGTTACCATTAATTGTTACAGGTTGTGCCATACGCTGACTCCCCTTATGGCAATGTTATAGATGAGTGGATAGCGTTAATTGAATACCAGATAGTCAATAGTTGTGGATGGTGTCAACGTAGATTTATCTGGATAATATGACAGAGCCCAGGCTAAATAAGTTTTAGTAGCTAATGCTGCTGATTTAGCTATTTCCATGGATTTGTCTGTCGTTAATATCCTAGAGACATGCCATGACGATATGTTCCTTAATAGTGTCAGGGCTGGTTTGAATATCTGGAAACAGTTTTGGCTCATATTAGCCATTGTCAATAATTTATACTGCCATAGTTACCCCATCCAGGTAAATTGTGGTATCTCCGAAAATCTTTTATGAATGGGTACTGAATAGTATGCATCTTTTAAGTCGATGTCTACCATAAAGTATCCTAGGAAATCCATGGTTAGCAGTTACAAGTTTCCATAAAGTGTGTATACCTGGTGAAAATACTCAAGTGGTTGTCAATGATGGTGCGACATTCACCATCTTTGGGTTTTTTGGACCAAAGGTTCATATTAGACTTTTTTATGACCCCTTTGTATATCTTCTCCAGTTAGCTAGTCCCTCATGTTCTTTTTTAGTGGGAGGGTAGACCCCTTTGGGGTGCATGCTGAACTGGTGGCAAGTTTCTTAATTCAATTTTTATCCTTGAATACTTTTGGTATATAACTACCAAGTGTGATAGTTCTTCATGTTTCCAACCCAGGTGTGATTCCCCCCCCCCCCCCGTTAGTACAAACCCTTCACCTTTTATGTGATGTTAGGAACCATACTCACCTGCCTCCACTGTTGTTTAGTGGTGTGTTCATTTCTTCGGTTTCTGGTTCCTTGTCTGTCGGGATGGTGTTGTTGGGGGGTGGTGCATTTTCCATGGGGCCCCGCTCTGGGCCCTGGCCTGAAAAGGCTTACGGGGACTGGCATGCGGGCCCCGAAATTTCACCAGTACCATTAAGTAGACGCCTACTGGTGGATGCGTGGAGGTACTGCTGTCTGGTTTTGTGTGGTTTGCTCATTCCAGGCCCTGCCCACATGATGCCGAATATCTTGGATACTTCGTCCAATTTTTAGGCTTGATTTGGTAACTTTACCAGATAGCAGGATCTGTGGTTGTGAGGTCGGCGTTCTCACAGTCCTGTGAATGTTTTAGGTTTTGGGCAGGTTTTATCACTTCCTTCGAGAAGTTGCAGAGCATACTGTGAACAGTAGGGTCAGGTGTTTTGCCATACTACCCTGCCCCTCTGGAATGAGCATGCGAAAATGATAGCCGACGTCAGGGGTATCAAATGCAATTTAAGATATTTGGGTTTTTAAATGCCCTGCTCAATGTACCCCCAATAATGGTGGGCAATTTGAGTAAATGCAATTTTGGGGAGGCGTGATGAAATCCAACGCTTCATGACTACCTGTCTTGGAGAGGTTTTTTTTGTTGAAAAAACAGATAGTAAGCTGGCCCTCAGTTTAGACTGAAAAAGCCATCTCGCTCGTGGTGTAGCCACATAGCGGTAGCTCACACCCAGCAGCTCTTCCTGATCCTGTAGCTCAAGCAGGTTTGTAGACACGACAAACAACCAAGAGAAGTTCAATAAAGGTTTAAAGTGATGTTGTTCAGCCAGTGACCCCTCTTCTTGACCAGCCCAGCCCTGGTCGCCATCGATCCCTCGATAAGGGAGATGGCCACTGCTGCAGTGCACTGGAGTGGGAGTGTTATGCTCCTTTGGCGAGCTTGCCCCAGCTCCCGAGGCAAGTCTCGCTGCAGTTTTTTACTCCATGGCCTTACTCTAGGCTTGGAGAACAGACACTTACTTGCTCTCGGGCGGTAGTTTGAAGTGCCGGTTCCATCTTCCGTGTCTGTCTCCAGCCTGAGGTTTGGTTGCTGACTTTGCTCTAGAGGCTGCCTGCCGTTTTTGGGCGGCATTTCTGCGGTTCTCGGGCGGCGAGTCTCCTTGTCGGGAGTATGCAGGGGTTACCGGCCGTTTTTTTAGTTTCCCTCCAGTCTGCTGCTGTTGGTCAGACAGCTGTTAGCGGACCGGGCATCGGCTCAGTACCCTGACTGTGGACCACAGCGTGTGCGGTCCCGTTGCCGCCTCTACCCCCTCCACTGACGGAACGCTCCTTCCCTGGAATCGAACGGGGGCAGTTTCCCTCTGCTGCTTTGCTGTCTCCAGTTCCCCTGGTGCACAAAGATGAGCAAAGTTGTAAAATCGAACCTGTGGGTAAGTACTTACCTAACGGTCCGTTCCTTCAGGCTTGTAGCGGGAGCGCCTGTGCTCCCGTTCGTCGCTGTTGCATCTGCGTGAACGCTCATGCGGCGCATGCGTGCTGGACGGGTTCTTCACGTAGTCACTCACGTGACTCCGAAGTAAAATGTAGAGTCAAAGTCATAGAAACATAGAAACATAGAAATTAGGTGCAGGAGTAGGCCATTCGGCCCTTCGAGCCTGCACCGCCATTCAATATGATCATGGCTGATCATCCAACTCAGTATCCCGTACCTGCCTTCTCTCCATACCCTCTGATCCCCTTAGCCACAAGGGCCACATCTAACTCCCTCGTAAATATAGCCAATGAACTGGCCTCGACTACCCTCTGTGGCAGAGAGTTCCAGAGATTCACCACTCTCTGTGTGAAAAAAGTTCTTCTCATCTCGGTTTTAAAGGATTTCCCCCTTATCCTTAAGCTGTGACCCCTTGTCCTGGACTTCCCCAACATCGGGAGCAATCTTCCTGCATCTAGCCTGTCCAACCCCATAAGAATTTTGTAAGTTTCTATAAGATCCCCTCTCAATCTCCTAAATTCTAGACAGTATAAACCAAGTCTATCCAGTCTTTCTTCATAAGACAGTCCTGACATCCCAGGAATCAGTCTGGTGAACCTTATCTGCACTCCCTCTATGGCAATAATGTCCTTCCTCAGATTTGGAGACCAAAACTGTACGCAATACTCCAGGTGTGGGCTCACCAAGACCCTGTACAACTGCAGTAGAACCTCCATGCTCCTATACTCAAATCCTTTTGCTATGAAAGCTAACATACCATTCGCTTTCTTCACTGCCTGCTGCACCTGCATGCCCACTTTCAATGACTGGTGTACCATGACACCCAGGTCTCGCTGCATCTCCCCTTTTCCTAGTCGGCCACCATTTAGATAATAGTCTGCTTTCCTGTTTTTGTCCACATTATACTGCATCTGCCAAACATTTGCCCACTCACCCAGCCTATCCAAGTCACCTTGCAGTCTCCTAGCATCCAAGAAGCGGCCGTTCCAAGTGGCCCAGCCGCCGAAAGGACTCTCCCGACGCCGGGGCAAGACCACCCGGTGAGAACGGCCAGGGACATCGGGCCTCCGTAGAGGCAATTGCGGTGGCCCCAATAGGCCTGACTTTGGGGTGAACAAGGGGTGGGGACTGGACATTGTGCCTTCCCCCACAGTGCTATCCACTGTGGGGGGATGATTTTTTTTTGTCTAACTGTAGTCTTGTAGGTCTGTGTCCAAGATGGCTGCCGTGAAGGGAGAGTGGACGCTGGCACGAATTGGTTGCCGCTGCTCTCTCTTCACACTGTGTTTTTGATTTTCTGTTTTTGGATTGAATTCTGTTTTTAATTTGTGTCATTGTGATGTCTTTAATTACTTGTTTTACTCCGATTATATGTTTTTATTCCGATTACTATGTAAGGTGTCCTTGAGATTTTGTATGAAAGGCGCCCATTAAATATAAAATTTATTATTATTATTATTATTATCCTCCTCACAGCTAACACTGCCCCCCAGCTTAGTGTCATCCGCAAACTTGGAGATATTGCCTTCAATTCCCTCATCCAGATCATTAATATATATTGTAAATAGCTGGGGTCCCAGCACTGAGCCTTGCGGTACCCCACTAGTCACTGCCTGCCATTGTGAAAAGGACCCGTTTACTCCTACTCTTTGCTTCCTGTTTGCCAGCCAGTTCTCTATCCACATCAATACTGAACCCCCAATGCCATGTGCTTTAAGTTTGTATACTAATCTCTTATGTGGGACCTTGTCGAAAGCCTTCTGGAAGTCCAGATACACCACATCCACTGGTTCTCCCCTATCCACGCTACTAGTTACATCCTCGAAAAATTCTATAAGATTCGTCAGACATGATTTACCTTTTGTAACTCCATGCTGACTTTGTCCAATGATTTCACCACTTTCCAAATGTGCTGCTATCCCATCTTTAATAACTGACTCGTTTCCCCACTACTGCTAGTTTCCCCACTACCGATGTTAGACTAACTGGTCTGTAATTCCCTGTTTTCTCTCTCCCTCCCTTCTTAAAAAGTGGGGTTACGTTTGCTACCCGCCAATCCTCAGGAACTACTCCAGAATCTAAAGAGTTTTGAAAGATTATTACTAATGCATCCACTATTTCTGGAGCTACTTCCTTAAGTACTCTGGGATGCAGCCTATCTGGCACTGGGGATTTATCGGCCTTTATTCCATTCAATTTGCCCAACACCACTTCCCGGCTAACCTGGATTTCACTCAATTCCTCCAACTCCTTTGACCCGCGGTCCCCTGCTATTTCCGGCAGATTATTTATGTCTTCCTTAGTGAAGACGGAACCAAAGTAGTTATTCAATTGATCCGCCATATCCTTGTTCCCCATGATCAACTCACCTGTTTCTGACTGCAAGGGACCTACATTTGTTTTAACTAATCTCTTTCTTTTCACATATCTATAAAAACTTTTGCAGTCAGTTTTTATGTTCCCTGCCAGTTTTCTTTCATAATCTATTTTTCCTTTCCTAATTAAGCCCTTTGTCCTCCTCTGCTGGTCTCTGAATTTCTCCCAGTCCTCCGGTATGCTGCTTTTTCTGGCTAATGTGTACGCATCATCCTTCGCTTTGATACTATCCTTGATTTCCCTTGTTATCCACGGATGCACTACCTTCCCTGATTTATTCTTTTGCCAAACTGGGATGAACAATTTTTGTAGTTCATCCATGCAGTCTTTAAATGTCTTCCATTGCATATCCACCGTCAACCCTTTTAGAATTAATTGCCAGTCAATCTTGGCCAATTCACGTCTCATACCCTCAAAGTTACCTTTCTTTAAGTTCAGAACCATTGTTTCTGAATTAACAATGTCACTCTCCATCCTAATGAAGAACTCAACCATATTATGGTCACTCTTGCCCAAGGGGGCACGTACAACAAGACTGCTAACTAACCCTTCCTCATTGCTCAATACCCAGTCTAAAATAGCCTGCTCTCTCGTTGGTTCCTCTACATGTTGATTTAGATAACTATCCCGCATACATTCCAAAAAATCCTCTTCCTCAGCACCCCTGCCAATTTGATTCACCCAATCTATATGTAGATTGAGGTCACCCATTATAACGGTTTTGCCTTTGTCGCACGCATTTCTAATTTCCTGTTTGATACCATCTCCAACTTCACTACTACTGTTAGGTGGCCTGTACACAACACCCACCAGCGTTTTCTGCCCCTTAGTGTTTCGCAGCTCTACCCATATCGATTCCACATCCTGCAAACTAATGTCCTTCCTTTCCATTGCGTTAATCTCCTCTCTAATCAGCAACGCTACCCCACCTCTTTTTCCTTTCTCTCTATCCCTCCTGAATATTGAATATCCCTGGATGTTCAGCTCCCAGCCTTGGTCACCCTGGAGCCATGTCTCCGTGATCCCAACTATATCATAGTCATTAATAGCTATCTGCACATTCAACTCATCCACCTTATTACGAATAATACATTCAGTGTGGAAACAAGCCCTTCGGCCCACCTTGCCCACACTGACCCATATGCCCCATCTATACTTGTCCCACCTTCCTGCGTTTGGCCCATATCCCTCCAAACCTGTCCTATCCATGTATCTGTCTAAATGTGTATTAAAGTTTGGGATAGTTCCTGCCTCAACTACCTCCTCCTCCGGCAGCTCGTTCCATACACCCACTGGCCTTTGTGTGTGAAAAAGTGAATTCTCAGATTCCTATAAAATCTTTCCCCCTTAACTTTAAACCTTTATTGAACTTCTCTTGGTTGTTTGTCGTGTCTACAAACCTGTTATGCGGTTGCAATTAAGAATTGCATTGTTCCGTTTATGAAAATTAAACCCTCTGGATTGTTGGAATTCAGCTTGGTCACGTGGGAGGTGTTTCATTTTAGCAAGTCTTACACAGGAGATTATTATAGAACATTGCCACCTGGGGGTGGGATGGGATGGAACACTTCATCGTCACATGTAGAGGCACAGTGAAATTCTTTGCTTGTGTACCCAGGGTATGCCAATAGCGGGGTGGGTACATAGTTGTCTGTAAGTGGTGGCTCTGGTAGGCAAGGTGGCAAAGAGTGCATTTGGCAAGCTTGCCTTCATCGGTCAGGCATTTACTAAAGGAGCTAGACATCCTGTTGCAAATGTCTAAGTCATTGTAGACACCGCAGTTGCAGTATTGCAGCAACACTTCCTCCTCATAAAGTCATAAGTGATAGGAACAGAATTAGACCATTCGGCCCATCAGGTCCGTTCAATCATGGCTGATCTATCTTCCCCTCTCAACCCCATTCTCCTGCCTTCTCCCCATAACCCCTGACAACGGTACTAATCTAATATCTATCAATCTCTGCCTTAAATATATTCATTGATGGCCTCCATAACCTACTGTGACAATGAATTCCACAGATTCACAACCCTCTGACTAAAGAAATTCCTCCTCATCTCCTTCCTAAAGGAACGCCCTTTATTTCTGAGGCTATGACCTCTGGTCCTAGACTCTCCCACTAGTGGAAACATCCTCCCCACATCCACTATCCATTATTCGGTACGTTTCAATGAGGTCCCCCCTAACCTCAAAGTCTATCAGTATGGGAGCAGCTCAAGGCTGCGTGCTCAGCCCCCTGCTCTACTCACTATACTCACCACTGTGTAGCTGGGCCCAGTTCCAACTCCATCTTCATGTTCGCCAATGACGCCACTGTTGGAGAACGTCATTGTTCTATCTGGGCCACATGACAATAAAACACTCTTGACTCTAGAATATTGGGAGCGTTTCTGGTCAACAAGCAGCAGGGGGGGGGGGGGGGGGGGGTGTTATTAAGCTTGACAAGGCACACAATATATTCACAAGGGTTTTACTGTGACATAGCTTGGTGGGGGTTGAATTATAAGGAGAGACTAGGTGGGCCGGAATTTTTTCCTCTGGAGTGTAGACCAGTCACGAGTGATCTTACAGAGATATAATAAACCAAGAGGGACAGACTGTAAGTAAGGTGAATGGTCGCGGAGTGTCCAGCCGCGGGCGGCGCTGACTTTTAAACACCGCGGAGCCTGGGATCTGTCGCCGAGATCGCCAGTGTTGGAGCTCTAACCAGCGCGGACTGTGGACTTCGGGAGCCGCGGTCTCCGGGGAGGAAGCGGCCGTTCCAGACACTCCAAGCCGCTGAGGAGTGTTCTCTCGATGCCGGAACTCCATCATCCGGCGAGAGGGCCTGTAACATCGGGCCGCCGTTGCGGTGACTGTGGAGGCCTCAAATAGGCCCCGACCTTGGATGATCACAGAGGAAGAGGACTGGACTTTTTAGTGGCTTCCCTCTCAGTGGAAAATGTTGATTCTGCTGTGAGGGGGGGGGGGGGGGGGGGGGAGGGGGGGACGTTAATGTTAAATTCTATAGTGTGTTGTGTTTTTTTTTATGGATGTATGGAAAGCTAATTTCTTCTATGTAGAGCATTGAAGCTTTGGTTTCAACGCAAGTTGATTTAAACGTGCTATATAAATAAAAATTACTTAATTACTTACTTACTAATGGTCACAGTCTTTTGGCCAGGATAAGGCAATCTGAAATGTGGACCAAAGGTTTAAGATGAGAGGAGAAAGTTTTAATAGGAACCTGAGGGACAACTTCATTACACAAAGAGGGTGAGTATATGGAATGAACTGTGAGAGGAAGTGATAAAGGCAGGTGCAACTGTAATGTTTAAATGACACTGGGACAGGTACATGGATAGGAAATATTTAGTGACATATGGGCCAAACCTGAGCAAATGGGGCCAGCTCAACTCAGGTAGACATCCTAGTCGGCATGGATAAGTTGGGCTGAATGGCCTGTACCATATAACGCTGCAACCCAAGATTAATTCTATAAAGATATATTTTTGTTACATTATATCCATGAAGTTTTAAAATACCTGTACTACCGTGGGATTGACAATCCATCGACATACATTCTTAGTTTTTATTTTTTTTTGTTTAGTTTAGAGATACAGTGCATAAATGGCCCACTGAGCCAGCAATCCCCATACATTAACAATATCCTACACACTAGAGCCAATTTACATTTAACCTACAAACCAGTACGTCTTTGGAGTGTGGGTGGAAACTGGAGATCACAGAGAAAACCCACGCAGGTCACGGGGAGATGGTACAAACTGCACACAGATAGCACTCGTAGTCAGGATGGAACCCGGACCTATGGCGCTGTGCGGCGGCAACTCTACCGCTGCGCCACCGTGCCGCCCTTGTCTCAGCGTCCACCATTCTGTACACGTGTCTGTCCTGTGATCTCGTTCCCTTCACTTAAATGGCCAATGCTGACAACTTCACAACCAGGTCGTGGCAACATTTGTTCGTGGTGTGAGCAGGGATTTAAACCAAAATAGCAGCGGAGTAGGAACTTGAGCAAGGATTCTAAATCAGAAGAAGGTCCCGACCCGAAGCGTTCTCCAGAGATGCTGAGGTACTCCTGCACTTTGTGTCCTTTTTGGTAAACCAGCATCTGCAGTTCCTTGTGCCTCCAAGTGAATCAGACTGAAGGGTCCCGGCCAGAAACATCGCCCATCCATGTTCTCCAGAGATGCTGACTGACCCGCTGAGTTACTCCAGCACTTTGTGTCCTTTTGTGTAAACCAGCATCTGCAGATTCCTGTTTCGACATTTCGTCTGTTCCACTGTGAAATCTCCTCAAATGATTCCTATTTTGAAGAAGTTCCCCTCCTCGCTCTGCCGGGAGTTCTGTGAGACCCTCTTTCACTCCCCCCCTCCCCCCCCCCGTGATTCCTGTTGTTTCCCTGCTCTATGACAACGTTCTGACTCGGAATCGCTACCACAGCTACGCGTGTTTCCTCACCAGTCTGAAGAAAGGTCCCGACCAGAAACGTCACCTATCCACGTCCTCCAGAGATGCTGCCTGACCCGCTGAGTTACTCCAGCACTTTGTGTCCTTTCAAGGATTCTGAGCAAGAGTTCACATGGATCAAAACACAAGGCAGGAAGATAAAAGTCAAACGAAACTCTAAGTGCCGGAGAAATCCAGTGGGTCAGGCAGCCTCTGTGGAGGGAAATGGACAGACAACATTTCGGCCGGGACCCTTCTTTGGACTGATCTTTGGGTCAGGAGGCTTCTTCAAATTGTGGACAAAAGGATAAGTGTGGACGGAGAGATGAAGTAGCAGTGTGGCAATAGATGCAAGAATGACCATGAATGCCTGAACGCCTTCTGTCTCAACATGCAGAGTATTCGCAACAGAGGAATGAATCACACAAACAGATGGAAGGAACTGCAGATGCTGGTTTACAGAGAAGATAGACACAAAATGCTGGAGTAACTCAGCTGGTTAGGCTGCAGTTCTGTTTAGTTTAGAGATACAGCATGGAAGCAGGCCCTTGGGTCCACCGAGTCCACGCCGACCAGCGATCCCCGCACACTGACACTATCCAACACTTACTAGGGACAATTTACAATTTTTACCAAAGCCAATTAGCCTACAAGCCTGTACGCGTTTGGCGTGTGGGAGGAAACCAGAGCACCCGGAGAAACCCACACTGGTCATGGGGAGAACGTTAAAAACTCCATACAGACAGCACCCGTAGTCAGGATCGAACCTGGGTCTCTGGCGCTGTGAGGCAGCAATTCTACCACTGCACCGCTGTGCTGCCCCCTGGAGAAAAGGAAGACAGGTAGGTGACGTTTTGGGTCGAGACCTTTCTTCAGACTGAGAGTCAGGGTAGAGGGAAGCTAGAGGTATAAAAAGGTCAGAGCTGGCTCTGATGTCCCAAGAGCCCACAATGGTCCATTGTTGGCTGTGGAGGAGGTGATTATGAAGAGATATGGACATTGAAACTAGCAGGAACTAGCAGTGATTTGAATGTGATTGCAGAGACATGGATGCATGGAGACCAGGGATGGGAGCTGAACATCCAAGGATTCTTGTATTCAGGAAGAACAGAGAACGAGGGAAAGGACTAAAGATAGACACAAAAAGCTGGAGTAACTCAGCTTTCTCATGCAGCATCACCAGAGAGAAGGAATGAGTGACGTTTCGGGTCAAGACCCGTCTTCAGAAGGCCTGAGAGTTAAAAGACGAGGAAAGATATTATCTCTGAAATAAAACAATACAAAGTGCTGGAGTAATTCTCTTATGCCTCATAAATTTATACATTTCTATCTGTCCCCCCCCCCCCCCCCCCCCCCAGTCTCTGACACTGTAGATAAAACAATCCAAGTTTGCCCAACTTCTTTATCAAAACCAGGCATCATTCTGGTAAAAATAGACACTGGAGTGCTGGGGTAACTCAGCGGGTCAGGCAGCATCTGTGGAGAACATGGATAGGTGACGTTTCACAGAGTGCTGGAGTAACTCAGCGGGTCAGGCAGCATCTGTGGAGAACATGGATAGGTGATGTTTCAGGAGGGGACGCTTCTTCAGACTGATTGCGATGGGGGAGAGAGGAGGAAGAAAGCTGGTAGAGAGGAGGGGCAGGACAAAGCCTGGCAAGTGAAAGGTAGATGCAGGTGAGGAGGGGGAGCGTTGATAGGCCGATTGTTGCACAAAGGCCAGGGATGAAAAGACAGGTGTGAGACAAAAGGATTGAAGAGTTGCGAAGCTAGAGGAAGGAATATGGGTGGATGGGGTGGATGTGGATCAGTCTAAAGAAGGGTCTCGCCCCGAAACGTCACCCACTCCTTCTCTCCAGAGATGTTGCCTGACCCGCTGAGTTACTCCAGCTTTTTTTTTTATCCGTGAGTTTACATCTGTTGTGCCCTGTGTTCATCTCCCCTCCCCTTGTCATCCAGGGTTTGCTGCTCCTGCCAGCCTTCACTCTGTAGCCTCGTCCATCTGAACTTGGAATTCTATGCTCTGGAAATACCTCAACAAAAGACTTTTGTGTAAGAGCTTACAACAGAAGAATAACCTCCGATCTGGATCACGCACAATCCCGCCATTGGCCAAATGTTCTTTCATGTCTGAACAATGTCCTGGAATGAACGACTCTTCAGCAGAGTGGGAACACCTTCCTGGCGATACTCCAGCATGATGGACCCTGGCCAATGGACCCTGCACGGTGAAGGCAGGCTGGACAACAGGCCGAGGGTGACGGAGGAGGCCCTGCAGCAGCCTGGGGCTCGCCTGGATCAGGAACAGATCCACAACATCCAGCGCGTGGACCGCACTTTGGACTTTGGCGGCAAAACATGGCGACTCGTGCATGTGCGATCTATGCAGAACGAATTCCACTCTCCACATGTGACCATACAGCACCACTAAACCCGTGAAGAAAACACCACAGCTGGTAGAGCCACTGCCTCATTGTGCCAGAGACCCAGGTTTGATACTGACCTTGGGTGCTGTCTATGTGGAGTTTGCATGTTCTCCCTGTGTCTGGTTTCCTCCTACATCCCACAGACGTGTAGCCCTCTCTAAATTGGCCCTCTCTAAATTGTTCCTAGTGTGTGTTGGGAGTGGATGAGAAAGTGGGATAACAGAGAATTAGTGTGAGTGGGTGATCGCGGGTCGGCATGGGCTCGGTGGGCCGAAGGGTCTGTTTTTTTGCTGTACCTATAAAACTAAAACTTAACAAGATGGTGAGGGAGGCAGCCATTCAGCCCATTGATCCATACTGACTTCTGGAGAACGGAACCTTTCACTGTACCTCGTTACACGTGGCAACTAACTAGATTAAACTGAGTTTCACACAAAAGAGTAGTGTGAACGGGTGATTGATGGTTGGCATGGACTAGAAGGGCTGAAGGGCCTGTTGCTCAATCAATCAATTCATCCATCCATAGATGTATAAAAGTTCGATCAAATGATAGGATGTTAAGCAGGCGATGCAAGGAACTGCAGATGCTGGCATCATGAGTAAAGCACAAAGTGCTGGAGGAGCTCAGTGGATCAGGCAGCATCTTAGTTTAGTTTAGAGATACAACGCAGAAACAGCCCCTGTGGCCCATCAAATCTGTGCTGACCAACAATCCCCGCACATTAACACTATCGACACACACTAGGGACAATTTACAATTATTCCAAAGCCAATTAAGCTACAGATCTGTACGTCTTTGGAGTGTGGGAGGAAACCGGAGCACCTGGAGAAAACCCACGCAGTTCACGGGGAGAATGTACAAACTCCATACGGACAGCACCCGTAGTCAGGATCGAACCCATAGGTCACTGGCGCTGTGAGGCAGCAACTCTACCGCTGCACCCATGGAGGAGATGGATGGAATGGCCGCGGGACTTTGCGAGCGCACGCCGGGGGCTCTAACACCAAGACCCGGTGTGCGACCTTGCATCACCCGGCGTGGCTTTAATGGCCGCGGGACAATCGCCATCGTCAGCTGGGGGCTTTGACTTTGACTCTGACTCTGACATCGTGGGGGAGTGCAGTGGAAAGATAAGTATTTTTGCCTTCCGTCACAGCGATGTGATGGATGTTTGTGTAAACTGTGTTGTGTCTCGGGTCTTTTTGTTTTGTAATGTATGGCTGCAGAAACGTCATTTCGTTTGGACCTCAAGGGGACCAAATGACAAATAAATTGTATTGTATTGTATTGTATGGGTGATGCCTCGGGTCAAGACCCTTCCTCAAACTGTCCCGGGCCAGAGGGCTGGAGGGACAGATGCAGGGGAAGGAAGCAGAGGAGCAGTGGGTGTGTGTGAGGCTGGATGTGTTAGCACACAGGCCTTCAACGGCCTTGGTCTCAGACGGCCACACTGAACCACTCATCTACAGCCAGAGACGATGTCAAGACAGGCTTTGGGAGTTGCTGCTTGCGAGAGAGAGACAGAGAGAAATGCTGGGACCAGGAGAACAAAACAGTACTGTGAAAATGGTCACGTGATGGACATCTGGTTAAAGCAGAGCTGAAGGTAACTCCATGGCTATGGAGCGTGGCCTTGAGCAGATATGGTGCCTGGCAATGGCCATTTTGTAAGGGGATGTTGTCAGGACTAGAGGGTCTGATCTATAGGGAGAGGTTGAGTAGGCTGGAACTATTTCTAGGAGTGCAGGAGGATAAGGAAGGAGTTGATCTTATAGAGGTGTCTAAAATCACGAGAGGAATAGATTGAGTAGATGCACAGAGTCTTTTGCCCAGAATAAGTGGATCGAGAACCAGAGGACATAGGTTTAAGGTGAAGGGGAAAAGATTTAATAGGAATCTGAGGAGTAACTTTTTCACACAAAGGGTGGTGGGTGTATGGAACAAGCTGCCAGAGGAGGTAGTTGAGGCAGGGACTATCTCAATGTTTAAGAAACGGTTAGACAGGTACATAGATAGGACAGGTGATCGGTGGGCGGCGCGACTTTCGTCAGCAGCGGCCTCTGCAGTCTGTCTGCGTTTTTATTATTTTATGTCTTATGTTTTTATGTAGTTTTTGTTATTTTTGTTGGGGTATGTGTGTGGGGGGGGGGTGGGGGTGGTGTGGGGGTAACTTTTAAATCTCTCCCTGCACGGGAGACCCGACCTTTTCTTTGTTGGGTCTCCGTTGTCGTTGGGGCTGCAACGAGGAGCGGCCTCCAACAGGAAGACCGGGGGCTGTGGTGCTGACTACTCGCCTCACCGTCGCGGAGCTGGCCGAGTCCAGAGCGGGTGGAGCTGTGGTGGACGCTGCTGCGACCCGACCCCCGGAGATTCGGTGGCTGCAACTGCGGGTCTGGCGGGCGGCACCGGGAGCCCGTGGGTCCCTGTAGGGAGACCGCTTTTCAGGGCTTCCACAACGGCGACTTCTCCCGCCCGAGTTGCGGGGTTGAAGAGCACCTGAGCGGGGCCTTACAGCACCGCCCCGCGCGGCTTGGAATGGCAGCGGGACTGCGAGCGCACGCCGGGGGCTCTAACATTAAGACCCGGTGTGCGACCTTGCATCACCCGGCGTGGCTTTAATGGCTGCGGGACAATTCGCCATCGCCCGCCGGGGGCTTTGACTTTGACTTTGACTCTGACATCGGGGGGGAGAGTGCAGTGGAGAGATAAGTTTTTTTGGCCTTCCATCACAGCAATGTGATGGATGTTTATGTAAATTATGTTGTGTCTTGGGTCTATTTGTTTGTAATGTATGGCTGCAGAAACGACATTTCGTTTGGACCTCAAGGGGTCCAAATGACAATAAATTGAATTGTATTGTATTGTATTGTATTGTTTGGAGGGATATGGACCAAACGCAGGCAGGTGGGACGTATAGCTGGAACATGTTGGGCCAAAGGGCCTGTTTGCATGCTGTATCACTCTATGACTATGACAGTATGATGGGAAGGGACATATGAATAGGTAACATAATGAAGAACTCTTTAGCCTGATAAGCAATGAAGATGCATTTTGCTTATTCAGCCCCTGGATGAGTGACAACTTGAAATGATTAATGGGCCTGTCCCACTGAGGTGACTTTTTAGGCGATTGCAGGAGACTCTGCGCTCGCCACATGGTCGCCACATGTCCGCTGGTGGTCTCTGGTTAGTCCCCTTCATGGTCACGAGGAGTTCCCGCATTCTGGGAAATAGCCGCGGCCTCAGCAAAATTTTCGACATGTTGAAAATTGGTTGCCATGGAGAAAATTGCTAATCCTGTAGTGGTAGGTGCAGTTGTAGTGGGGTCGCCATGTAGTTATGGGTAGTCGAGGTAGTCGTAGGTAGTTTTAGTTAATCACCTTTGCTGACCGGGCATTTTCATTGGCTCATTGGGGGAAAAAAACGTCGTTTTCAGAACCAAGAAAAAACGACCAGTAATGTTAAATGTCCGCCGAACTTCACAGCTGTGTATCCCTGGCTTATTAAAAGTTGTCTGGCCTCTTAAAAGTGTCTCCACTCCTTCTCCCCCCCCCCCCCCCTTCTTCCCAACTTCTCCCCTTCCCCCCGCTCTTTTAAAGGACTACCATACACCGTGCTAGCCGTCTTTAACCTCCCTGTTCATCGCGGTTTGTGTCTGTATCACCTTGGCTTTGCACCGTGTGAATTTCAGACAGCGCTCCCCCCGCTTTCCCTGGCCCCCGGCCTTTGCGATGTGCGTGCGTGCGTGCGTGCGTGTGTGTGTGCGTGTGTGTGTGTGTGTGTGTGTGTGTGTGTGCGTGTGTGTGTGTGTGCGTGCGTGTGTGTGTGTGTGTTCCGCTCTGACGGTCGCCGTTCCAGTTCATGGTTTTTCAGGCGAGTGCCCCGAGCTTAAAGGTCGCAGGCAGTCCGCTGAAAAGTCGCCTAGGTGGGACAAGCCCTTAACTCCACCCAGAATCGAGAGAGCCTTGGGCTTCCTTTAGGCGGCTGAAGGAACATATAGTGTAAATGAAGATCTGAGACATCGGTAGCAACAACATGATGGTCTGCATCCCAGGATACTCACAGAGGTGGCTCTAGAAATCGTGGATGCATTGGTGATCATTTTCTAATGTTCTATAGATTCAGGATCAGTTCCTGTGGATTGGAGGGTAGCTAATGTTATCCCACTTTTAAAAAAAGCAGGGAGAGAGAAAACGGAATTATAGACCAGTTAGCCTGACATCGGTGGTGGGGAAGATGCTGGAGTTGATTATCAAAGATTTGGATAGCAGTAGCAGGATCGGTCCGAGTCAGCATGGATTTACGAAGGGGAAATCATGCTTGACAAATCTGGAATTTTTGAGGATGTAACACGTAAAATGGACAAGGGATGGCCAGTGGATGTAGTGTACCTGGAATCTCAGAAAGCATTTGATAAGGTCCCACGAAGATTAGTGGGCAAATTTAGAGCACATGGTATTGAGGGTAGGGTACTGACATGGATAGAAAATTGGTTGGCAGACAGGAGACAAAGAGGAGGGATTAACGGGTCCCTTTCAGAATGGCAGACAGTAACTAGTGGGGTACCGCAAGGCTCGGTGCTGGGACTGCAGCTATTTACAATACACATCAATGATTTGGATGAAGGAATTAAAAGCAACATTAGCAAATTTGCAGATGACACAAAGATGGGTGGCAGTGTGAACTGTGAGGATGCTAGGAGAATGCAGGGTGACTTGGACAGGTTGTGTGAGAAGGCAGATTATTATCTAAATGGTGTCAAGTTGGGAAAAGGGGAAGCACAACGAGAGCTGAGTGTCCTTGTACATCAGTCACTGAAAGTAAGCATGCAGGTACAGCAGGCAGCGAAGAAAACGAATGGCATGTTGGCCTTCATTGCGTGAGGATTTGAGTATAGGAGCAAAGAGGTCCTACTGCAGTTGTACAGGGCTCTGGTGAGACCACATCTGGAGTATTGTGTACCGTTTTGGTCTCCTAATTTGAGGAAGGACATTCTTGCTATTGAGGGAGTGCAGCGTAGGTTCACGAGGTTAATTCCTGGGATGGCGGTACTGACATATGATGAAAGAATGGGTCGACTGGGCTTGTATTCACTGGAATTTCGAAGGATGAGGTGATCTTATAGAAACATACAAAATTATTACGGGATTGGACACACTAGATGCAGAAAACCCGATGTTCCCGATGTTCTCTGCCTCAGAAGGCAGTGGAGACCGATTCACTGGATGCATTCAAAAGAGAGTTGGATAGAGCTCTTAGGGCTAGCGGAATCAAGGGGTATGGGGAGAAGGCAGGAACGGGGTATGTTACTATGAGACAACCCACTAACAACAGTGAATTTGCCCAATTTATTCATATTTATTTAACATTTATTTAATTAGTTTATAGATACAGTGGGGAAATAGGCCGTTCGGCCCACTGAGTGTGACAGCATGTGATCACCCCGTACACGAGTTCTATCCTATACACTAGGTACAATTTACAGAAGCCATTTAACCTGCAAGTCCTGGGAGGAAACTGGAACACCCCGAGAAAACGCATACAGGTCACAGGGAGAATGTACAAACTCCATAGAGACAGCACCCGAGGTCAGGATCGAACCCGGGTCTCTGGCGCTGTGAGGCAGCACCTCTATCTCTGCACCACCGCATATCTGAGTCCAAGTCATGAGTTTTGAGATTTAGTGTAAGAAATGATAAACTGGAATAGTAAAGCAGATGAGAAGTTATTAGATGTCAGTGGTTTGCATGCATCCTCAAGTGTGAATAAAGATTGGTTTAGAGTCTTTAGTTTGACACCTCAGTTGATACCCTATAGAGGTACGAGAGTCAAGAGCTCCTGAACCAGTTGAATCAATGGAAGAGACAGTCTGAAGAAGGATCCCGACGCAAAACGTCACCTCGCCATATTCTCCAGAGATGCTGCCTGACCCGCTGAGTTACTTCAGCACTTTGTGTCTATCAATGAGAGAGTCTATTGGGCACATCCTCTTTAGATTTAGAAGTTGCTGCCCATCTAAAATATATATCTTCATCATCTTCAACGGACCTGGAATGACCGATCCTGAACCGTTTGTTTCCTTACAGCATTACTCCTGACAAAAGTTCTGCATCCCTCATTTGTCGTGACTGTTTGTGAAGTTTACTTTAGAGATGCAGCGCGGAAACAGGCCCATCGGCCCACCGAGTCCGCACTGACCAGCGATCCCCGCACACACGAACACTATCCCACACACACTAGGGGCAGTTTACAATTGTAACAAGTCAATTAACCTACAAACCTGCACATCTTTAGGATGTGGGAGGAAACCGGAGCACCTGGAGAAAACCCACAAGGGTCACGGAGAGAACGCACAAACTCCGTACAGACAGCACCCGTAGTCAGGAGCGAACCTGGGTCTCTGGCGGTGCAAGTGCTGTGAGGCAGCAACTCTACCGCTGTGCCACCATGCTGTACAGACAACACCTGTAGTCAGGTCTCTGGGAAGGGCCATTTTGCAAATGGACAGTATGATGGGAAGGGAAATGTGAACAAGCAACATAAATAAGAACTGTAGCCTGAGAAGCAAAGAAGATAGATGCCTTCTGGTTATTGGGTGACAATGAG